>NC_088413.1:75374940-75674940 GCF_034236695.1 Oncorhynchus nerka
GAAACATTTATTATATTACAGACACCTTAATGAATACTTTTAAATGATATTGTGTGAGCTAAACAAACAAAAATAGGAACAAATATCTAATGTTGCTGTCCCCACTACAACAACAAAATACTTACATACGTGTCATTTGCCCTTGAAACATTTAATTGATCTACTGTAGAATTCCATTCATTCTTATGGTGGACTGCTCCTACTGGGGAGTAGCAATATGGCCGACTGCTGGCTACAAAGCCTCTCAATGGCCAATACATAGATTCAGCATTCCAGGGTTTACACACGTCATTGGTTACCGTCCAACCGTTTCATTAAGATGAATTACTTGAAAAAACGACTGGCCTGATGAAAATGCCTGTACAACTGTATAAATGCCGGCAAGACAGTTTGTTAGTTTTTGACACGGTGGGATCTTTTTGTGTCTGTAAAGTGTATTATGCGAGAAAGAGCAGTGAAAACCCCTATGCTCAAATATTGATATAATAGCCATCATATCGAAGTAAACTCCAGACAATGATATGATGTGTGGTCCTCCACACTATGACTGGGAAAACCATGCAGTTTATTAGGCTGTTTGTTAAATAAGTTATGATGAACTTCAAAGGGTGGTGGATGTGGACCCACCTAGCAAAATGCAGTTGAAAAGACGACTAGGCTTGACTACCAATCTACGTTCGGTTTTGGTTGAAAGTTGAAAAGACGTGTTTTTCATATCGTTGAAAATATGTATTTTTTTATGGCTTTGAAAAAACGACTATGTAAAGACGTCCATCTACGTTCGGTTTTGGTTAAAAGTTTGTTGTTTCGTTTAACATACTTGCATACACATGGACACAGTATAAAAAAATTGGTCTATGATTTTTTAAAATTAACAATCATACATCACTCCAGTATCTACAGACAGTATTTATTTACAACATTCAAGTGCTAATAGTCTTTATTCCACTACTAAAGAAGCATGACTCAAATCACCTACACATATTTCAAACATCCAGCCTGACAAAAATTAAAAATACATTTTTAATTATTCCATGGCTCACCATTAAGTGAATTATTGACAGTTAACGGTTATACCACTGGAATGATAATATCAGTAGCTAGCTATTACAGTTGTCACTCAGTAATAAAGTGAAGTTCATCACAGCCTAACAAAACTCTGGTAATAGAATGCACAGCTCTCTCAGTTTGGAACTGCAAAAGTTTAAACTAAATGTGGACCTGATTCATGATTTTGAGCGCTTAAATGTTTGACTGAGGAGGAATAGGTTTTGTTGTGTCCTATTCACAACTGTCTTGGTGTGTTTGGACCATTCTAGTTTGTTGGTGATGTGGACACCAAGGAACTTGAAGCTCTCAACCTGCTCCACTGCAGCCCCATCGATGAGTATGGGGATGTGCTCAGTCCTCTTTTTCCTGTAGTCCACAATCATCTCCTTTGTCTTGATTACGTTGAGTGATAGGTTGTTATTCTGGCACCATAATGATGGTGTTGGAGTCGTGCCCGGCTGTGCAGTCGTGGGTGAACAGGGAGTACAGGAGGGGACTGAGAACACACCTCTGAGGGGCTCCAGTGTTGAGGATCAGCATGGCGGATGTGCTACTATCTACCCTCACCACTTGGGGGCGGCCCATCAGGAAGTCCAGGATCCAGTTGCAGAGGGAGGTGTTTAATCCCAGGGTCCTTAGTTTAGTGTTGAGTTTTGTGGGCACTATGGTGTTGAACGATGAGCAGTAGTCAAAGAACAGCATTCTAACGTAGGTGCTCCTTTTGTCCAGGTGGGAAAGGGCAGTGTGGAGTGCGATTGAGATTGTGTCATCTGTGGATCTGTTGTTGCGGTATGCGAATTGGAGTGGGTCTAGGATTTCCGGGATGATGGTGTTGATGTGAGCCATGACCAGCATTTCAAAGCACTTCATGGCTACCAACGTGAGTGCTATGAAGCGGTAGTCCTAGGCCACAATAGACGTCATATCGCTAGGGGTACTTGTCGGCAAGCAACAGAGGGATGTTTGACATCGGTGGCACAGAAACTATCCCCATCCCCATGTACTGTCTGCAGCTCTCTGAGTTAAAACTGATGGCTATTTGTCACACACGCAGAACTGTCAACTCTCATCACATGTATAATACATCTCAGTTACACCAGGCAGGTACCCAATCTGCCACCTCCTCCACCACCTCCTCCCCACCCTCCTACTCATCCTTTGTTTCTTGCCCCAGGATGACCGTGGTATGAGCCAGCACTGCAAATCAATTGGAGAGTAAAGGGATTGATTGCATCATTTTTTTACTGCTGCTCTATTTGTTACTTTTATTATTTTTATTTTTTTTGGGGGGGGGGTATTTTTCTTAAAACTGCATTGTTGGTTAAGGGCTTGTAAGTCAGCATTTCACTGTAAGGTCTACACCTGTTGTATTCGGGGTATGTGACAAATATAAATGGATTTGGTTTGATTTGAAACAGAGAATCATGTGTCTTGGACATGGTCTAACGGTAGATCAAATCCTATTTTATTAGTCCCATGCATCAAATACAACAGGTGAAACCTTACAGTGAAATGCTTACTTACTTAGATATGGTGTGATGTGGATTCTATCACTCAATATAGCTGACATCATGATTACAGCCTACAATATGTCATGTTTTAGTTCATATGCTTCATAAAGAGTAATGTATACTCTTACCAAAGGCAATAAGTGTCTATAAAAGGCATCAGACCTCAAAATAATCTCTGTCCATATTGCAGTTCTTGAAAGCCTTACAGTTTCCCACTACTTTTGATAATGTTTTTCCAGTCAGGTACTTTCCTTCGTACAATAAGACGCTGAAATGGTCTCACATTCGTTCTTATGCTTTGTTGCCACGACAAACCACAAACATTTCCACTTCCAACCAGCTTCCAGCCTTTGCTCATACTGAAGGAATGTACGCATTAGTAAAAATGTGTGCACACTGACACCTAGTGTTAGGGAGTTGTAAGCGCATGAGACTGTCACAGTTGGTGGGCAAGTGGCACAGTCTTAACTCTGTCTAGTTCTACTATTTCTCATCTTGAAATCAGATTTTAAACTTAACCCTAACATTAACACCACCATTAACCTGATGTCTAACCCTAACCTTAAATTAAGACCAAAAGCTACATTTTGTTTTCATACATTTTTAGGATAGCCAATTTTGACTTTGCCACTTGCCCATCTAGTGGAACCCCTCCCCCCGTCTTGGGTTCTCAGCTGAACATATCGACCACAGCAGGCTCCATGGGAACGACAATCTCAATGCTATTTTTTAGCATTTAGATAACGTTAAGAATCCTCGCTTGCGATACGGCTTTTGAAAAATAAAGCCCTCTACATTCACATCATACCAAAATAATTTCACAAATGCAAAAATATACACATACTGTACACTGTTTTAATCGGTTTTAACACAGTTGCAGCCAACAGAATTTTTCAGTTACGTCACTATTGTGGCGTCCTTCTTCCATTACATACAGGTGTTCAGAGATGCTTCCATAGCTAATTTATAACAGGTTGTCACCTCTGTAACATGGAAACGCTGTAAAATGGAAATATGGCTGTGTGGATACCCTAACATTCTTAAAGGTATGTAGTTATTTAACCTTTTTGTCTTGTGGAACAATTGATGTTGAAGATTCCTGGTGTTTGTGATCCCTTGACGCAGACCCAGCCGAGAGCGTGGTGAAACAGAGGTGACACAGTCTGTTCTTTTGAGCTTTGATTTAGAGTCTTTACCTGACAAAGTCATGATATACAGTTGAAGTCGGAAGTTTACATACACTTAGGTTGGAGTCATTAAAACTCGTTTTTCAACCACTCCACAAGTTTCTTGTTAATAAACTATAGTTTTGTCAAGTCGGTTAGGACATCTACTTTGTGCATGACACAAGTAATTTTTCCAACAGTTGTTTACAGATTATTTCACTTCCAACTCACTGTATCACAATTCCAGTGGGTCAGAAGTTCACATACACTAAGTTGACTGTATGGTCTGCTGGTCTGCTGGTGAAATGGCCTGCTGGTGAAATGGCCTGCTGGTGAAACATTTAGGTAGGCCTAAAACATGGTAAAACACAACTAGACCTAATGGTTCCTCATTGCAAATTTGTATTTAACTTCATTTTTTTTTATTGTAATTTTTAATTGTATTTTATTTATTTTTATTTTTTAATGTTGCCTATATTCAAATCCAGATGAATCTTATTGTAAAGACATAGCCTGTAGCTAAATCTAGAATATTCTTTCAAGCCTTGAAAGGATAATAGGTCTAGGCCTCGGTTCATCTGTTTTTAGTCTAGGCCTCGGTTCTAGGATAGGATAAAGTAATCCTTCTCACCCCCCTTAAAAGATTTAGATGCACTATTGTAAAGTGGCTGTTCCACTGGATGTCATAAGGTGAATGCACCAATTTGTAAGTCGCTCTGGATAAGAGCGTCTGCTAAATGACTTAAATGTAAATGTAAACAGCTTGGAAAATTCCAGAAAATGATGCCATGGCTCTAGAAGCTTCTGATAAGCTAATTGACATCATTTGAGTCAATTGGAGGTGTACCTGTGGATGTATTTCAAGGCCTACCTTCAAACTCAGTGCCTTTTTGCTTGACATCATGGGAAAATCAAAATTAATCAGCCAAGACCTCAGAAAGAAATTGTAGACCTCCACAAGTCTGGTTCATCCTTGGGAGCAATTTCCAAATGCCTGAAGGTACCATGTTCATCTGCACAAACAATAGTATGCAAGTATAAACACCATAGGACCATGCAGCCATCATACTCATCAGGAAGGAGAAGCATTCTGTCTCCTAGAGATGAACGTACTTTGGTGCGAAAAGTGCAAATCAATCCGAGAACAACAGCAAAGGACCTTGTGAAGATGCTGGGGGAAACAGGTACAAAAGTATCTATTAGCACAGTAAAATGAGTCCTATATCGAAAATAACCTGAAAGGCCTCTCAGCAAGGAAGAAGCCACTGCTCCAAAACTGCCATAAAAAAGCCAGACGACGGTTTGCAACTGCACATGGGGACGGTTTGCAACTGCACATGGGGACGGTTTGCAACTGCACATGGGGACGGTTTGCAACTGCACATGGGGACGGTTTGCAACTGCACATGGGGACGGTTTGCAACTGCACATGGGGACGGTTTGCAACTGCACATGGGGACAAAGATCATACTTTTTTGGAGAAATGTCCTCTGGTCTGATGAAACAAAAATAGAACTGTTTGGCCATAATGACCATCGTTATGTTTGGAGGAAAAAGGGGGAGGCTTGCAGGCTGAAGAACACCATCCCAACCGTGAAGCACGGGAGTGGCAGCATCATGTTGTGAGGGTGCTTTGCTGCAGGAGGGACTGGTGCAGTTCACAAAATAGATGGCATCATGAGGGGGGAAAATTCTGTGGATATATTGAAGCAACATCTCAAGACATCAGGAAGGAAGTTAAAGCTTGGTCGCAAATGGGTCTTCCAAATGGACAATGACCCCAAGCATACTTCCAAAGTTGTGGCAAAATGGCTTAAGGACAACAAAGTCAAGGTATTGGAGTGGCCATCACAAAGCCCTGACCTCAATCCCATAGAAAATTTGTGGGCAGAACTGAAAAAGCGTGTGCGAGCAAGGAGGCCTTACAAACCTGACTCAGTTACACCCGCTCTGTCAGGAGGAATGTGCCAAAATTCACCCAACTTGTTGTGGGAAGCTTGTGGAAGGCTACCCGAAATGTTTGACCCAAGTTAAACAATTTAAAGGCAATGCTACAAAATACTAATTGAGTGTATGTAAACTTCTGACCCACTGGGAATGTGATGAAAGCTGATATAGATCATTCTCTTTTCTATTGTTCTGAATTGTCACATTCTTAAAATAAAGTGCTGATCCTAACTGACCTAAGACAGGGAATTTTTTTACTCTGATTAAATGTCAGGAATTGTCAAAAACTGATTTTAAATATATTTCGCTAAGGTGTATGTAAACTTCCGACATCAACTGTATGAGTTATGCTGTTAGAGCTTTTGTGCCGAATGCAGTGAGGTGTTTCAGGTGTCACATTTACGGTCACAGCAGTGTGTAGGAGAGCGAATCCAAAGACATTTACAGGCATGTCACAGCAGTGTGTAGGAGAGAGAATCCAAAGACATTTACAGGCATGTCACAGCAGTGTGTAGGAGAGAGAATCCAAAGACATTTACAGGCATGTCACAGCAGTGTGTAGGAGAGAGAATCCAAAGATGTGGGAATTGTGCAGGAGGACATGGGACAGAGGAATGTGTAGTTTCGGTGGAAAACTACTGTAGGGGTGGTCAGGTTGCTGGGAATCGGAGGTGTCCGGTGCGTGAGGCAGGTTGAGGTTGCCAGGTTTAGAGTAGTGCAGAAAGTGTCCTTTGCTGAGGCATTTAAGAAAGTAGAGGAGGATGGGTCAAGGGTGAGGATTCCTGTGAATAGTAGGTCAGTGCAGAACAGAGATATAGGCGAACGAGTGATATGTTTCAGCAAGGTTGGCTTGTTAGTCTTCATAGCAATGGTTATCAGCTGTACCGCAGAGATGTAAGTCACCGAAAATAGATGTTTTGGTGGCAGCTGCAGAGAAGTATTTGGGGGTACGAGATTTGACTTCAGAAGAGTTACAGGGTGTATTGAGTGAGTGGTGTCTCGTCCTTTCAGGTCGTTGGCCTGGGGTAGGATCTGATAGGGTTAAAGTAGTGGAATAAGGTGATGGATTTTAATAGTATAGGGTTAGTTGGTAGGGTAGCCTCATTAAAAATAGATTTTAATTTTATATATATACACAGTGCATTCATTAAGTATTCAGACCCCTTGACTTTTTCCACATTTTGTTACATTACAGCCTTATTCTGAAATCGATTAAATAGCTTTTTCTCTCAACAATCTACGCACAATACGCCATGATGAAAAAGCAAAAACAAATAAATAAAAAATGGAAATATCACATTTACATAAGTATTCGGACCCAATGTACTTTGTTGAAGCTCCTTTGGCAGTGATTACAGCCTTGAGTCTTCTTGGGTATGACACTACAAGCTTGGCACACCTGTATTTGGGGAGTTTCACCCATTCTCCTCTGCAGATCCTCTCAAGCCCTGTCAGGATGGATGGGGAGTGTTGCTGCACAGCTACTTTCTGGTCTGTCCAGAGATGCTTGATCGGGTTCAAGTCCGGCCTCTGGCTGGGCCACTCAAGGACATTCAGAGACTTGTCCCGAAGCCACTCCTCCTGTTGTCTCGGTTGTGTGCTTAGGGTTGTTGTCCTGTCGGCAGGTGAACAGTCACCCCAATAAATGTTTTGTCATACTGTCAGCCAATCAGCATTCAGAGGTCGAACCATCCAGTTCATTGCGCGGTGTAGCCTATTTATGTAGGCCACCCGGATAATAGCTGTCCCATTCTTTCTGCCATGATTCCACCATAAATCTTCATGTGCACAAAGAACATATGCCACAAGGACCTAATCGTTGGCATGGTAGTTTTCTATCTATCAATAGATCCGGTCCGGACAGAGATACTCCTCAAGGGAAGAGAATAGGAGTGTCTGCTCTTGTCAACCTATTTCGATTATTAAACCTCTGCTATGCCATTCTCTTGCTTGAAGGTGGAGCTGCTTCTCATAGGTGAATCTTTTCTTCTTCTTTATTTCCATGGCCATACATTAGCCAAGTAGCCTATGAATAAAGGTTTATTATGGTCTACCCTCTCCTGTTTTTCGAGCGAGAGGCAGCTTGATGTACAAGTACACTGGACAGGACACGAGTCTATCCACAGGGTCTTACACCCAATCTGAGCAGAGACACGTCGGGTCCCATTTTTACAGTCTATGGTATGACTCAACCCGGGGACCGAACGGGACACCACAAGGCCACTGAGTTGGTTAATGAAAAAAAAAAAAAACTAATTCAAAATTAATAAATATACATCAGAATATATTTACGATTTTTTTTTTCATTAACTTTAAAGAACTGTATGTCTCACAACATAGTTAGGACTTTCAATTTTTAATGTAACCTTTATTTAACTAATCAAGTCAGTTAAGAACAAATTCTTATTTACAATGACAGCCTACCCCAGACAACGCCCTATGGGACTCCCAATCACAGCCAGATGTGATACAGCCTGGATTCAAACCAGGGTGTCTGTAGTGATGCCTTTTGCACTGAGATGCAGTGCCTTAGACCGGTGCGCCTCTCGGGGAGCCCAAGGATGAACCATGAAGATGTCTTGAACATGCCCATGTCCCTTTTTCTCAACTTACAGTCTACTTAGCTAGTTTAGTGCTACACAGTTTTGATTTAGTATAGCTATGGAGTGAGGAAGTGAAGGGACTATCCCAGACCCCATGGGGAGGGCAGGGGTGACAGCTCATTGTATCTCCTCCCCTGTCGGTGCTGCTGTCAACCTTCAGCTCTTCTCAGTCTCATGCTGTACTTGTGTGAAATGAGCCCTCACTTAATGCCCGTCGGTCACACCAGATACATGGGCAAACATAAACACACAAGCCCATGTGGGAACAGCTCATTACCCTTTGTTTCTGATGTCAGAGAAACTAGAAATGGAAATGAACACTGATTACAGTACATTTAATGACACAGAAATCACTATTGGCCACTCACTGTGAGGCCCTGCCGAGCAGAGAACCGTTGTTAAGAACCCCTCCCTCCCTCTCTCCTACAAAGATGCACACAGTTATGTAAATAAGTCTCCATATGACAGAAAAGTACAGAAAATAAAGTCTCCATATATGGTCACATGAGGGGAAGCTCTCCTCTGGCTGAATATTTGCAGGGTGAGCTGTCCCAGTGGTCTCAGACCAACACAGGAAGGAGCTGATCGGCCCTGTCTGTCTGTCTGCCTGCCCTCTCTGTCTGTCTGCTTGCCCTCTCTGTCTGCTTGCTTGCCCTGTCTGTCTGCCTGTCCCCTCAGTCTGCTTGCTTGCCCTGTCTGTCTGCCTGTCCTCTCAGTCTGCTTGCCTGCCCTGTCTGTCTGCATGCCCTCTCTGTCTGTCTGCTTGCCCTCTCTGTCTGTCTGTCTGCCTGCCCTCTCTGTCTGTCTGCTTGCCCCCCGTGTCTGTCTGTTTGCCCTCTCTGTCTGTCTGTCTGCCTGCCCTCTCTGTCTGTCTGTCTGCCTGCCCTCTCTGTCTGTCTGTCTGCCCTCTCTGTCTGCCTGTCTTTATGCTTGCTTTCCCTCTCTCTCCGTTTGTCTGAATGCCTGTCTACCTGTCTGTCTGTTTTTCTGTCTGTCTGTCTGACACTCACCCAAAGGAAGTCCCTCGCAGCCGCAGTCTGACATGGTGACGAGGGACTGTTAGTAACGTCTTCTCTCCCCTCCAGCTGTGTCAGAGGGCTCCTGCTTCTCCTCCTCTCACAGAGTGTGTGTGTGCTGCCCCTCCACTACACGGCAGGCTGTGTGAGACCCTGGAGCGGAGTGGCCACCGTCTAACAGGCCGTGGGTCTGTCTGTCTCTCCGAGTGTGCTTTGACTGCGGGACCCTAAGCATGCCTATCATAACACTAATGTCCAGGCTGCTATTGGACAGTACATCTGTTGGCAGCCCTACCCATCGGGATGACTCAGCTCATTTCATCTTATGAATATTGAGAGGCCTCCTTTCTGAACCTAAAAAAAAGGTGTCAAATCCATGCTTTCTTTTAGATTTTAAATGTCCATACATTTTCGGTACATTTCCTGGAAGATAGATAAATAATATTGAAAAACAAAGAGACATTTAGCAAATACAAATATTTAGATTTACTTTACTGTTCTTTTTCGTACCGGAGAAACATGATATTGTCGAATGTTACTTTTCAAAGGGAATGTAGCATCCGCAGCAGAGAGAGAGGATTTCATCCTGAACACAGCTGTTGCTTTAAGGAATGATACCTCCTCAGTCGAAAAATACTCCTGCATAAACGTGGGAGTGCTCCTGTGAATAATTTGGTTCTGTTGGCAGAAGTAGTAGTGTATTTCTGCCACTAGAGGGCGCCAATGTTAAATTGCACATTGTATTGGCATTCATGCTTAACACTGCAAAGGCACAATTGTTTGAGAATCTGTCATCTTGTCTCCCAGCCTTTATCTGCACTGATTAGAACAGTTTTGATAGGTGAATACAATATGGTGCTCATCATTAGTGGCTTTTCAGCTGGTCAGTGCAGTGAAGAAGAGGAGGTTAGGTGGCGACAGACTTACTTTTTTAATTTTACCTTTATTTTGACAGGGACTGTTAGGGAGTTTTGCTGAGACCAAGGTCACTTTTGCAGATGAGCTCTTACACATCAATACAGTATAAAAAGGCAAACAGAGAAACCAAAACACATTCTTCATGAAAAAAAAAAAACCTCAATCAGCTGTTTGAAATGCCCTCGAGGCAGCAAATCATTAAAAAAACATTTTTTTGTAGTTTATTCCACAAGGTGGCAAAAAACTCTGTAGAAACCAAAAAAAATTCCGGAGTTAGCCATCACCGAGACTGGGTATGATAACTATGGCTAAATGTCAGTAATGATGTTAGGTACAGCGGGAGTTTTTTGTAGACAAGCTTTATAAACAAAAAGAGAGCAATGCATCAATCTACCAGACTTTAAAGAGGGACAACCTACTTTCTGATACAGAATGCAGTGAACCTGAACCTGTCGCCTGTAATAAAGTGCTGTGATATACTTCATCCAATGGTTTCAGTTCATTGGCAGCTGCATTCACATAGATGTTGTCACCATAATCTAGAACCAGCAGGAATGTTGACTGAATGATCTGCTCTTTGCTATGTATCGAGAGGCGTGACCTATTTTCGAAAGAAGAAGCTCATCTATATTCTCCGTTTCTTAACTAACTCATCAATTTGCTTTTTAAAAGATAGCTTTTCGTCAATCCAGATGTCCAGATATTTATAAGTGGGGACACGGTTAGTGTGGGGCACCATCCAGTGTACTAATGCATAATTCTGTCTTTCAGATGGGACATTAAACGGGTGTCCTGACTCTCTGTGGTCACGAAGGATCCCATGGTCCCTATCGTAAGAGTATCCTGGCTAAATTCCCAATCTGGCCCTCATGCCATCATGGTCACCTAATCATCCCCAGCTTCCAATTGGCTCACTCACCCCCCTCCTCTCCCCTGTAACTATTCCCCATTTTGTTGCTGTAAATGAGAATGTGTTCTCAGTCAACGTACCTGGTAAAATAAGGGGGCATTTTTAAAGGAAAAATATACATTTTTAAGTGTTTTGAAAATGAAATATACTTGGTTTTAGCCGCCATTAGGGCAGTTTAAAACCCTGATGATAAATGAGTTCACCGAGGTGTGCAAATGTTTTTGATTGCCTTTAACAATTTGTTTATGATGTTTGTGATGTTTGTGATGTTTAGGATGTTTGTGATACCTGTGCTGTTTATGATGCCTGTGATGTTTATAATGTTTATGATGCCTGCAATGTTTATGATGTCTGTGATGTCTGTGATGTTTGTGATGTTTAGGATGTTTGTGATGTTTATGATACCTGTGATGTTTGTGATGTTTGTGGTGTTGTAATGTAATGTACTTGTTATTGTATTTTGTGTCTTGTAGTTTTATCTTTTATTTTATGTCCTCAGAGCACCATTGAAAATGAGACTCTGGTCTCAATCGGGTTCCCCTGATTAAATAAAAGTTAATAAATAAACAAGTAAGTACCAATTTCAGTTTATTGGAAAGAAAGGATCAAGCAGATCAGCCAAAGTGGATATTTTTTTACATGAATCTTTATTTATTTATTTAACCTTTATTTTACTAGGCAAGTCAGTTAAGAAAAAATTCTTATTTACAATGACATCCTACTTTTGAACAGTGGGTTAACTTCCTTGTTCAGGGGCAGAACAATATATTTTTACCTTGTCAGCTCAGGGATTCAATGTAGCAACCTTTTGCTTACTGGCCCAACACTCTAACCACTAGGCTACCTGCCGCCCCTCCACTCTAACCACTAGGCTACCTGTCGCCTCTCCACTCTAACCACTAGGCTACCTGCCGCCCCTCCACTCTAACCACTAGGCTACCTGTCGCCCCAAGCAAGGCATCTAGAACATCACAAGTAGAAAGTTGTTGAAATGAACACAAAGATTCACTAGAAGTTGATGGGATTTTCCAACGAGCCAACTGGAGTCTGAGAGAGGGAAGAGCAGTCGACTGACTGACCAGGGTCAATTAAACCAACATCTCTTTCAAATCAAAGACATGTAGATATAAAATGCTGATTCAAATAATAACTTGTCTCATTTTTCTCAGTAATTATGCCAGAGTCTGACACAACTTGCTTAGGCAGGGAAGGAATGGAATTTCCACACTTTTCGACAAATGAGAAAGAGATAAAGTGACAATTGAGAAAGTGATAAAGTGCTTTGAGGAAGGCAATATAAATACCTCGCAACTGCCATATAATGATGGAAAGTTCACGATTTACAGGATAGGATGGAATATGTAAGTGTAGTGAAAGGGGTGCATTCCAATGAGTCTGTGAGGACCTAATAATTATTAACTATTAAGTATTTATCATTGCATTATTAACAGATGTGGAAGATATGATCCTATTCAAAACACATTAATCTCATCTTCTTATCACATTATTTTATCAGATTATTTCATCAGATTATCATACTTTTTTATCAGATTATTTTATCAGATTATTAGATTATTTTATGACATTATCTGATTATTTTAGAATATGAGATTATCAGAATATTTTAGCATATTTCTTATCACTAGTCTGAGCGACGACATGGTCTGAGCGACGACATGCTATGCTTGTTTGAAGTGAGACGCAAGACACATTTCCCTAAAGGGGATGCAATAAAAGTAAACTTTAGTGTTTGAACTGTGTCCAGGCTGGGCTGCCTAGTTTGGACAGAGGTTATCACAGCCCAGTGCTGACAGACAAGCCTTTTAGATTAACACAGCAATATGTTTTTATTTTCATACATGTCAAATTCACAGGGGAAAACAATGACAAAACATCTCAAAACACATCACCATTGATACCTGATTTGTCTAACTTCTTTGAATTTTTTATATTTTTTATTCCACATTAATTTATCTACTTAAAAGCTACACAAGTATTTTTCTGTGCCACTTGTAGGTCATAGCACCCAAAGCTTGTTGGTGCATTCAACTGAGTTGTTGTTGTGTTGTGTTAAAACATGGCCGCCATGTTGGGTCCGTCAGGATGTTCAAACGTGTACTCATAGGGTCAGACAGAGTTCTCCGTCAGCACTTCTGTGGAGGCCAGGGGAAAGCTGTCTCCAAAGATAATGTTGAGAGAGACCGGAAAGGAATACAGCCTGTCAGCCACTTCAAACCATTTCTGTGACCCTAAACGACAGTAGAGAGTGAGTAGGTTGCTTTATCTAGGCTGGCTGGAGGTTGAGTTGTGTTTTGAAGCAGAAGGGGAAGGGACAGTCGGTTGTGACAGCTCTGGGCAGCTCTCTCACCCGAGCTCGGGCTCCCTCCCCCGAGGCCCTGCCTAGACCCCGACCAAAACCCTCCCTCCAACCTTCTTCTTTGATCTCCAACCATTTTTTTTGCAGAAGAGCTTAAGGGTTCTCTCCCAAACTCAAACCCCCACCGCATAAAACCCTCCCTGCTGACAAAGTCTGGGATCGGCGCTGACTGTTTTTACGTCTCTAATCGTGGAAGATTACTTTCGCTGGAGGTAATATACTCCACAACCTCAAAGTGTTTGCTCCATTTATGCCCAATAAATGTGATCGTAAAAATATCAATGTTATTAGATGATGCTGTGCAGTTGAACTTTCAGGGGCAGACGAAAGTTGGGAAGCCAGCAAAAATGTAATTCTGTGAAATATAATGGAATGATTCTTCTAATTTGCTTTTCTCACTAAATATGTTGGCCTGCACTTAAAAGGGGAATTACGGTGCCAGATTACGGTGCCAGATTGGCTTCAGGAAAGCTGTGTGTTTACTGGCTCTAAGATACAGCCTTCCCAGATACATACCAGCCTTCATTTCTAATAATCTGCCTGAAGAAATGGTCTGCCTGAAGTGAGTCATTACCACAGGCAGCCAGCCAAGGATTTGTATTTAATTAATATGACTGACGGCCATTCACTGGCACTATGTTAATGATGCAGCACTTTATGCCCTAATTATCTCCTAATGGTGCTAACTTTTACAGCCCCTCAATGATTCCCTAACTGTTTAATGACTGTTGAGGCAACACGCAAATTAGGGTCTCTCCACAGTGGTGGCAAGGAGGATGCATCCATCGCTGTTCAGCCCTACGCTTGGCGTGTCAGACCACAATCATCAACAGACCAAGTAAATAAATAAATACAGTACCAGTCAAAGTTTGAACACAACTACTCATTCCAGGGTTTTTTCTACATGGTAGAATAATATAAATATGACATAACACTTATGGAATCATGTTGTAACCAAAAAAGTGTTAAGCAAAATATATTTTAAATTTGAGATTTTTTAAATATTTTTACCTTTATTTAACAAGGCAAGTCAGTTAAGAACAAATTCTTATTTTCAATGATGGCCTAGGAACAGTGGGTTAACTGCCTGTTCAGGGGCAGAACAACAGATTTGTACCTTGTCAGCTTGGGGATTTGAACTTGCAACCTTCCGGTTGCTAGTCCACCACTCTAACCACTAGGCTACCCCTCAAAGTAGTCACCCTTTGCCTTGATGACAGCTTTGCACACTCTTGTCATTCTCTCAAACAGCTTCACCTGGAATGCTTTTCCAACAGTCTTGAAGGAGTTCCCACATATGCTGAGCACTTGTTGTCAAGATGTGTATGAAGGTGAAGTCAGGTGCAGGAGAGCAGAGTATGATAAATAAAGCGCACTTTATTATAGTTCCAAACCGGGAACACAACAAAACATGCTCAAAAAACAGAACAATAAAGTAAAAGCGCTTAACGAACATCACTTGACATGAAAACAATTACACACCAAACATGATGGGAAACAGAGGGTCAAATACAAGTAGATTGATTGGAGAAATGAAAACCAGGTGTGTATGAAAACAAGACAAGACAAATGGATATATGAAAAATGGAGCGGCGATGACTAGAAAGCCGGTGACGTCGAACGCCGCCCGAACAAGGAGAGGAGCCGACTACGGCGGAAGTCGTGACACTTATTGGCTGCTTTTCCTTCACTCTGCGGTCAAACTCATCCCAAACCATCTCAATTGGGTTGAGGTTGGGTGATTGTGGAGGCCAGGTCATCTGATGCAGCACTCCATCACTCTCCTTGGTCAAATAGCCCTTACACAGACTGGAGGTGTGTTGGGTCATTGTCCCGTAGAAAAACAAATGATAGTCCCACTAAGCACAAACCAGATGGGATGGCGTATCGCAGCAGAATGCTGTGGTAGCCTCAAGATCTGTGGGTCCCCTGCGGGATGCTGAGTTAACGTAGGCTAATGTGATTAGCATGAGGTTGTAAGTAACAAGAATATTTCCCAGGACATAGACATATCTGATATTGGCAGAAAGCTTAAATTCTTGTTAATCTAACTGCACTGTCCAATTTACAGTAGCTATTACAGTGAAAGAATACCATGCTATTGTTTGTGGAGAGTGCACAGTTATGAACATGAAAAGTTATTAATACACCAATTGGGCACATTTGTGCAGTCTTAAAACAAAATTTGGAATATAAATGCAATGGTTCATTGGATCAGCCTAAACCTTTGCGCATACACTGCTGTCATCTAGTGGCCAGAATTTAAATTGTAGCTGGGCTGGAATAATAGATGATGGCCTTTCTCTTGCATTTCAAAGATGATGGTACAAAAAAAATATAAAAGAACAGTTGTTTTTTTCTTTGTATTATGTTTCACTAGATCTATTGTGTTTTATTCTCCTACATTCCTTTCACATTTCCACAAACTTCAAAGTAGTTCCTTTCAAATGGTACCAATAATATACAAGTCCTTGCTTCAGGGCATGAGTTACAGGCAGTTAGATTTGGGTACGTCATTTTCGGTGAAAATGGAAAAAAAGGGTCCGATCCTGAAGAGGTTTTTAAGTATGCCTAGAATTCTAAATAAATCACAACACTGTCACCAGCAAAGCACCCCCACACATAACACCTCGTCCTCCATGCTTTACGCTGGGAACTGCAAATGAGGAGATGATCTGTTCACCTACTCTGAGTTTCAAATAGACACGGCGGTTGGAACCAAGAATCTAACATTTCGGACCAAGGGACAGATTTCCACCGGTCTATGTCCATTGCTCGTGTTTCTTGGCCCAAGCAAGACTCTTCTTCTTATTGGTGTCCTTTAGTAGTGCTTTATTTGCAGCAATTTAACCATGAAGGTCTGATTCACAAAGTCTCCTCTGAACAGTTGTTGTTGAGATGTGTCTGTTACTTGAACTCTGTGAACCATTTATTTTGGGGCAATCTGAGGTGCAGTTAACTCTACTGAACTTATCCTCTACAGCAGAGGTAACTCTGGGTCTTCCTTTCCTGTGGCAGTCCTCATGAGAGCCAGTTTCATCATAGCACATGATGGTTTTTGCGACTGCACTTGAAGAAACTTCAAAAGTTCTTGACATTTTCCAGATTCACTGACCTTCATGTCTTAAAGACCTGGAGAATAAACCTTTCTCCTCACATCTGCCCATGTCCCTTAATGTGGATGATGTGGTTGTTACTGACAAGAAGCACATGGCTGAGCTCTTTAATCAACACTTCATTTAGTCAGGATTCCTATTTGACTCAGCCATGCACCCTTGCCCGTCCAACATTTCCTCATATTCCACCCCTTCTAATGCGACTATCCCTGATGCTTCTCCCTCTTTTTCCCTGCCCCGCTACAAAGGTTCTCCCTGCAGGCAGTCACTGAGTCTCAGGTGGTAAAGGAGGTCCTGAAACTTGAGACCAAAAAATCATCTGGGTCCGATGGAAAAGCTTCTCAATAATCCACTGACTGGCTTTCTTGATGTCTATAGTATTCTCTCTGGTATGCAATCTGGTTTCCGCTCAGGTTATGGTTGTGTCACTGCAACCTTAAAGATCCTCAATGATGTCACCATTGCCCTTGATTCTAAGCAATGTTGTGCTGCTATTTTTTATTGACTTGGCCAAAGCTTTTGATACGGTAGACCATTCCATTCTTGTGGGCCGGCCAAGGAGTATTGGTGTCTCTGAGGGGTCTTTGGCCTGGTTTGCTAACTACCTCTCTCAAAGAGTGCAGTGTATAAATTCAGAAAATCTGCTGTCTCTGTCACTGCCTGTCACCAATGGAGTACCCCAAGGCTCAATCCTAGGCCCCACGCTCTTCTCAATTTACATCAATAACATAGTTCAGGCAGTAGAAGCTCTTTCATCCATTTATATGCAGATGATACAGTCTTATACTCAGCTGGCCCCTCCCCGGATATTGTGTTAAATGCTCTACAACAAAGCTTTCTTAGTGTCCAAAAGGCTTTCTCTACCCTTAACCTTGTTCTGAACACCTCCAAAACAAAGGTAATGTGGTTTGGTAAGAAGTATGCCCCTCTCCCCACAGGTGTGATTACTACCTCTGAGGGTTTAGAGCTTGAGATAGTCACCTCATACAAGTCCTTGGGAGTATGGCTAGATGGTACACTGTCCCTCTCTCAGCACATATCAAAGCTGCAGGCTAAGGTTAAATCTAGACTTGGTTTCCTCTATTGTAATCTCTCCTCTTTCACCCCAGCTGCCAAACTAACCCTGATTCAGATGATCCGTTCTGCTAGCCACATTCTGTTAAAGGTGCCCAAAGCACACACACATGGGGCGGCAGGGTAGCCTAGTGCTTAGAGCATTGGACTAGTAACCGAAAGGTTGTAAGTTCAAATCCCTGAGCTGACAAGGTACACAATCTGTCGTTCTGCCCCTGAACAGGCAGTTAACCCACTGTTCCTAGGTCGTCATTGAAAATAAGAATTTGTTCTTAACTGACTTGCCAAGTAAAATTAAAAATTAAAAAATTAAAATCCCTGGGTTGCTCCTCTTTTCAGTTCGCTGCAGCTAGTGACTGACACGAGCTGCAACAAACACTCAAACTGGACAGTTTTTTTCGCAATCTCAGTCTTTATTCAAAGACTCAATCATGGACACTCTTACTGAAAGTTGTGGCTGCTTTGCGTGATGTATTGTTGTCTCTTGCCCTTTGTGCTGTTGTCTGTGCCCAATAATGTTTGTACCATGTTTTGTCCTGCTACCATGTTGTGTTGCTACCATGTTGTTGCCATGTTGTGTTGCTACCATGCTGTGTTGTCATGTGTTGCTGCCTTGCTATGTTGTTGTCTTATGTCTCTATGTAGTGTTGTGTTGTCTCTCTTGTCGTGATGTGTGTTTTGTCCTAGATTTATATATTTTTATCCCCCGTCCCCGAAGGAGGCCTTTTGCCTTTTGGTAGGCCGTCATTGTAAATAAGAATTTGTTCTTAATTAACTGACTTGCCTAGTTAAATAAAGGTTAAATATATATATATATGTACACTACATAAAGGGTATGTTGTATTATGTATTTGTATTTATTAAGGATCCCCATTAGTTCCTGCCAAGGCAGCAGTTACTCTTCCTGGGGTTTATTATGGATCCCCATTAGTTCCTGCCAAGGCAGCAGCTACTCTTCCTGGGGTCCAGCAACATTAACGCAGTTATATGCAATTTAAAATATTGCATGACGTTACATTTCATAACACTTTAACCAATACATTTAGTGTGTTCCCTCAGGCCACTACTCCACAATCACATATCTACAATGCAAGATCCATGTGTACGTGCCTGCCTTGTAGTGTGTATACATGTCTGTGTGTCTCTTAACAGTCCCTGCTGTTCCATAATGTGTATTTTTATTTGTTTTTTAAAATCTGATTCCTGTTACCTGATGAGGAATAGAGTTCCATGAAGCCATGGATCTACTGTATGTAGTACTGTGCTCCCATAGTCTGTTCAGAGTCCATCCATGGCCCATGGACATGCTCACTGGACGCCATAGTGAAACGCTACCGTGGCTCCATTCTAGCTCCATGGGTATATGAGGCGGAATAAACCTTTGCCTTGGAGTTAACTTGGGGGACATTAAAAACACATGATCCAGGGCCCCTCTCACCAACCCCACAGATTCAGGACTGTTCTTCCAGAGCAACTGTATGGTCTTTCTCTGAAGACCAGGGCCATTTGCATTGCCATTTAGGCATTAATAAAACTGGCATGTTCATTCTACATCAGTGGTGTCATATCCGCAGGCCGCAAATAGAATGATTGAGGGCCAGATGTGGCCCATGGGCCGGGAGTTTTAGACCCTTATTATACATAATCTTCAACAACGTTTAACAATGTTGTGCCCTGCTAAAGAAAGCCCAGTGCTACAGTATTTGTTTATGTATTTATTTATTATTTATTTAGGCCCCTATTCCACCACTACCACATATCTACAGTACTAAATCCATGTGTATGTATAGTGTTTTTGTTATCGTGTGTGTGTGTGTGTGTGTGTGTGTGTGTGTGTGTGTGTGTGTGTGGCAATGTTTGTGATGCTTCACAGTCCCCGCTGTTCCATAAATCTAATTTTACTGCGTGTGTCAGTTACTTGATGTGGAATAGAGTTCCATGTAGTCATGGCTCTATATAGTACTGTGTGCCTCCCATAGTCTGTTCTGGACTTGGGGACTGTGAAGAGACCTCTTGTGGCATATCTTTTTGGGTATGCATGGGTGTCCGAGCTGTGTGCCAGTAGTTCAAACAGACAGCTCGGGGCATTCATGTCAATACCTCTCATAACTATAAGTAGTGATGAAGTCAATCTCTCCTCCACTTTCAGCCAGGAGAGATTGACATGTATATTATTAATATTAGCTCTCTGTGTACATCCAAGGGCCAGCCGTTCTACCCTGTTCTGAGCCAGTTGCAATTTTCCTAAGTCTCTTTTTTGTGGCACCTGACCACCCGACTGAACAGTAGTCAAGGTGCTACAAAACTAGGGCCTGTAGGACCTGCCTTGTTGATAGTGTTGTTAAGAAGGCAGAGCATCGCTTTATTATAGACAGACTTCTCCCCATCTTAACTACTACTGCATCAATATGTTTTGACCATGGCAGTTTACAATCTAAGGTTACTCCAAGCAGTTTAATCATCTCAACTTGCTCAATTTCCACATTATTTATTAGAATTTCTGGTTGAGGGTTTAGGGTTTAGTGAGTGTTTTGTTCCAAATACAATGCTTTTAGTTTTAGAAATATTTAAGGCTAGCTTATTCCTTGCCACCTACTCTGAAACTAACTGCAGCTCTTTGTTAAGTGTTGCAGTGATTTCAGTCGCTATAGTAGCTGACTTGTATAGTGTTGAGTCATCCATAAACATAGACACTCTGACTTTACTCAAAGTCAGTGGCATGTTGTTAGTAAAAATGGAAAAAAGCAAGGGGCCTAAACAGCTACCCTGGGGAATTCTTGATTCTAACTGGATTATATTTGAGAGACATCCATTAAAGGACACCCTCTGTGTTCTGTTAGACAAGTAACTCTTTATCCACATTATAGCAGGGGGTGTAAAGCCATAACTCATACGTTTTTCCAGCAGCAGACTATGATCAATAATGTCAAAAGCTGCACTAAAGTCTAACAAGACAGCCCCCACAATCATTCTATCATCAATTTCTCTCAGCCAATCAGTCATTTGTGTAAGTGCTGTGCTTGTTGAGTGTCCTTCCCTGTAAGCATGCTGAAATTCTGTTGTCATTTTTTAAAACTGTAAAATAGCATTGTATCTGGTCAAACACTATTTTTTCCAGAAGTTTACTAAGGGTTGGTAACAGGCTGATTGGTTGGCTATTTGAGCCAGTAAAGGGGGCTTTACTATTATTGGGTAGCGGAATGACTTTAGCTTTTCTCCAACCTTGAGGCCACACGCTCTCTAGTAGGCTTAAATTGAAGATGTGGCAAATAGGAGTGGCACTATCGTCTGCTATTATCCTCAGTAATTTTCCATCCAGATTGTCAGACCCTGGTGGCTTGTCATTGTTGATAGACAACAATATTTTTGTTCACCTCTTCTACACTGACTTTACGGAATTCAAAAGTACAATTCTTGTCTTTCATAATTTGGTCCGATATACTTGGATGTGTAGTGTCAGCGTTTGTTGCTGGCATGTCACCCCTAAGTTTGCTTATCTTGCCAATTAAAAAGTCATTAAAGTAGTTTGCAATATCAGTAGGCTTTGTGGTGAATGAGCAATCTGATTCAATAAATGAAGGAGACGAGTTGGCTTATTTTCTCAAAATGTCATTAAGGTGCCCCAAAGCTGTTTACTATCATTCCTTATTAATTTATATTTGCTTCATAGTGTAGTTTCATTTTCTTTAGTTTAGTCACATGATTTCTTAATTTGCAGTACGTTTGCCAATCAGTTGGGCTGTCAGACTTAATTGCCATACCTTTTGCCTCATCTCTCTCAACCATACAATTTTTCAATTCCTCATCAATCCAAGGGGACTTAACCGTTTTTACAGTAATTTTCTTAATGTCTGCGTGCTTATTAATAACTGGAATAAGTAATTTCATAAATGCGTCAAGTGCAGCGTCTGGTTGCTCCTCATTACACACCACAGACCAGCAAATATTCTTTACTTCATCAACATATGAATCACTACAAAACGTATTGTATGACCTCTTATACACTATATTAGGCCCAGCCTCTGGAACTTTGGTTTTCCTAGATATGGCTACTCTATTGTGATCACTACATCCTATGGATTTGGATACTGCTTTAAAGCAAATATTACATTTACATTTAAGTCATTTAGCAGACGCTCTTATCCAGAGCGACTTACAAATTGGTGCATTCACCTTATGACCTCCAGTGGAACAGTAGTGCATCTAAATCTTTTCAGGGGGAGGGGGGGTGAGAGGGATTACTTTATCCTATCCTAGGTATTCCTTAAAGAGGTGGGGTTTCAGGTGTCTCCGGAAGGTGGTGATTGACTCCGCTGTCCTGGCGTCGTGAGGGAGTTTGTTCCACCATTGGGGGGCCAGAGCAGCGAACAGTTTTGACTGGGCTGAGCGGGAACTGTACTTCCTCAGTGGTAGGGAGGCGAGCAGGCCAGAGGTGGATGAACGCAGTGCCCTTGTTTGGGTGTAGGGCCTGATCAGAGCCTGGAGGTACTGAGGTGCCGTTCCCCTCACAGCTCCGTAGGCAAGCACCATGGTCTTGTAGCGGATGCGAGCTTCAACTGGAAGCCAGTGGAGGGAGCGGAGGAGCGGGGTGACGTGAGAGAACTTGGGAAGGTTGAACACCAGACGGGCTGCGGCGTTCTGGATGAGTTGTAGGGGTTTAATGGCACAGGCAGGGAGCCCAGCCAACAGCGAGTTGCAGTAATCCAGACGGGAGATGACAAGTGCCTGGATTAGGACCTGCGCCGCTTCCTGTGTGAGGCAGGGTCGTACTCTGCGGATGTTGTAGAGCATGAACCTACAGGAACGGGCCACCGCCTTGATGTTAGTTGAGAACGACAGGGTGTTGTCCAGGATCACGCCAAGGTTCTTAGCGCTCTGGGAGGAGGACACAATGGAGTTGTCAACCGTGATGGCGAGATCATGGAACGGGCAGTCCTTCCCCGGGAGGAAGAGCAGCTCCGTCTTGCCGAGGTTCAGCTTGAGGTGGTGATCCGTCATCCACACGGATATGTCTGCCAGACATGCAGAGATGCGATTCGCCACCTGGTCATCAGAAGGGGGAAAGGAGAAGATTAATTGTGTGTCGTCTGCATAGCAATGATAGGAGAGACCATGTGAGGTTATGACAGAGCCAAGTGACTTGGTGTATAGCGAGAATAGGAGAGGGCCTAGAACAGAGCCCTGGGGACACCAGTGGTGAGAGCACGTGGTGTGGAGACGGATTCTCGCCATGCCACCTGGTAGGAGCGACCTGTCAGGTAGGACGCAATCCAAGCGTGGGCCGCGCCGGAGATGCCCAACTCGGAGAGGGTGGAGAGGAGGATCTGATGGTTCACAGTATCGAAGGCAGCCGATAGGTCTAGAAGGATGAGAGCAGAGGAGAGAGAGTTAGCTTTAGCAGTGCGGAGCGCCTCCGTGATACAGAGAAGAGCAGTCTCAGTTGAATGACTAGTCTTGAAACCTGACTGATTTGGATCAAGAAGGTCATTCTGAGAGAGATAGCGGGAGAGCTGGCCAAGGACGGCACGTTCAAGAGTTTTGGAGAGAAAAGAAAGAAGGGATACTGGTCTGTAGTTGTTGACATCGGAGGGATCGAGTGTAGGTTTTTTCAGAAGGGGTGCAACTCTCGCTCTCTTGAAGACGGAAGGGACGTAGCCAGCGGTCAGGGATGAGTTGATGAGCGAGGTGAGGTAAGGGAGAAGGTCTCCGGAAATGGTCTGGAGAAGAGAGGAGGGGATAGGGTCAAGCGGGCAGGTTGTTGGGCGGCCGGCCGTCACAAGACGCGAGATTTCATCTGGAGAGAGAGGGGAGAAAGAGGTCAGAGCACAGGGTAGGGCAGTGTGAGCAGAACCAGCGGTGTCGTTTGACTTAGCAAACGAGGATCGGATGTCGTCGACCTTCTTTTCAAAATGGTTGACGAAGTCATCTGCAGAGAGGGAGGAGGGGGGGGGAGGGGGAGGAGGATTCAGGAGGGAGGAGAAGGTTGCAAAGAGCTTCCTAGGGTTAGAGGCAGATGCTTGGAATTTAGAGTGGTAGAAAGTGGCTTTAGCAGCAGAGAGAGAAGAGGAAAATGTAGAGAGGAGGGAGTGAAAGGATGTCAGGTCCGCAGGGAGGCGAGTTTTCCTCCATTTCCGCTCGGCTGCAGCGTCAGTAAAAAACGTGATCAATACATGTTGATGATTTAATTCCTGTGCTGTTTGTAACTACTCTGGTAGGTTGACTGACAACCTGATTCAGGTTGCAGGCACTGGTTACAGTTTGAAATTTTTTCCTGAGTGGGCAGCTTGATGATAGCCAGTCAATATTTAAATCACCCATAAAATATACTTTCTCTGTTGATATCACATACATTATCAAGCATTTCACACATATTATCCAGATAATGGCTGTTAGCACTTGGTGGTCTATAGCAGCTTCCCACAATAATGGGCTTTAGGTGAGGCAGATAAACCTGTAGCCATATTACTTCAACAGTATTTAACATTCGATTGCCTCTAAGCTTTACAAGAATGTGGTTCTAAATATAGACCGCAACACCGCCTCCGTTGGCATTTCTGTATTTTCTGTAGATGTTATAACCATGTATTGCTACCACTGGATCATCAAAGGTATTATTTAAGTGAGTTTCAGAGTCAAAATATGAATGTCGTCTGTTACAAGCAATTATTAACTTCATGGACCTTGTTTCTTAGGCTACATATTTTATTATGGGCTATTTTCTGGGTTGCTTGATTGTTTTTAATGCTTTACTGGGAAGCTTATCAGAGGTAGACTTACTCATGTTATTTACATTGGAGCTGATAGTGCAGGGTGAGCTGCATAAAGTGGTCTTCCTACTATTGCACACCGTCTCAGTGCTAACAGTGTAACTCAGGTTTATAGGCTCATGTTTACTGCTTACAATAGCTGTAGGATAAACAGATGTATTCGGTGCAATTAGGAGTACATAAATTAAATTACTTACATTGTGTTTGCCAATGCTTCTAAGATCACGCACATTTGATGCAGCATTATGACAACTCATTGTCACAATGGTAGGGATTAACTGAGCTGGTCTTGGATCATTTACCAGTCATTGTTTCAACGCAGCCATGAAATGCATAGACAGAGTTCAGGAGCCAAGATGATTTGGATGGACTCCGTCATTCCTGTAGAGTATCTTCTGTTTCCGGAAGGTGTCAAAGTTATCAATAAAAGTGACTCCAGCAAAGCTGCACTAGTCTTTTAGACAGATGTGTAATGTCAGCAGTCTTCTGAATCTTTCACACCCGCGGGCGGCCCAACGATGGTACTGGACCTGAAATGATCGGCCATTTTTTGAAGTCTTTTAATGCTAAAATCAGTTCTTTAAAATCCATTTTCAAATGTATATCCAGTACTATATGAAAGCTCAGTCCAGAAAGTAGTTTACATTTATATTTTAATCATTTAGCAGATGCTCTTATCGAGACTTACAGTTGTGAGTTTATACATTTTCATACTTTTTTTGTACTGGTCCCCCGTGGGAATCGAACTCACAACCCCTGGCGTTGCAAGCGCCCTGCTCTACCAACTGAATCACACGCAGTGATTCAGTCAGTCATTGAATTAGTATTTTCTCCCCAATGCCTTATCATGCCAACCAGTTCTAACCTAGACAGTATGGGACCATGGACAATGAGACACTCCCGTAGCCCTATATAACCTGCTTCTACCAGGCTTAGTTCTGGCTCTGCATACCTGCATTCAATACCTCCTCCTCTCAATGGAACTCACGGGAGCTCTCCCAAACAGGGCAGATGGTTGGTCCCATTTGTGTGCTAACAGGAGATTTACTTTGAAGTGTTCTCAGGGCTCCTTAGTATTATGGACCTGTTCCATGAGAAAGGGCCTGAAAACAAGGAGCATTTACATGTAAACCCTATAATGACCTGGCTAGTTGGCACGCATTCCTTGGGCTTTGTGTAAACTTGGCGGAACACCATATGTCGTGGGATCTGTCTCCGTTGAAACGGGTAACAGATTGAGAGGAGAGGGTGCCGAAAGGAATGCATACACATGCCCACACATTAGTGTGAAGTGTGATTGGCTGGTTGGAGTAGAGACGGGTTCAATTCCTATTGTGACGCTATCAAAAAGACAGACTCCAAAACACAATATATCAAAGCATTTAAAAATATTAAACAACAATATTAAAAATTAAAATAAGCATATTAAAAGTCCAGAACAGAACGTAATCATTGAACAGAATCTCTTTCATTGAAAAAAGTTACAGGTTCACACCCACAAGGTGTACAAAATGAAACACAAACAATGCAATGACAATTCTATTCTAGCGTCACATATGGTATTAACATAACTTGGCATTCAAATCAAAGACCATTACGAGGGAACAAAATGGTTGTGATCATCTAGGCCGACTGCTGTGATGTAAGCACCTATATGCTTGTTACCATGTGTAGCCCTCAACGCACAAACCTGGATTACTACGGCAAGCCACAAGGAGCATTTTCATCATCAAGTGTATTTCCCCCAGAGGCTTGGAGTCCTACCATAGCGTCGCAAACACAACACACAAGGCGGAGGTGGGAACAGAGAGGGAACAATTTTTTCATAATTATAACTGAAGGGAAAATCTGGCAGCCAGATCAGACGAGCCACTGGGAAAAAGCCCTATAAAATATATCACATTCATTTATTTTCTTCAAAAACAACCTCCCTCCATTTTCCCAACTCCCGTTGTCTCACTCCTTATACCGTAGTTCCCGGTGAGGCGTTGGTCTTTTTCAAATACACCTCCGAGTTCACATCTGGAACCAGACAGCTGAAACTGCTTCGGAATGAGGCAAGGAGCCAGCCTGCAGACAAGCAAAGATAAAGAAATAAGAAAAAAGCTAAGTTCTTCAGAGACTCAGAATGAAAGTAAATCTGAACTGGAGCTTGATATCAGGCTTAAAGTACTCAGCATTAAGGGGAGTCAACATGTCACGCCCTGGCCATAGAGAGGCTATTTATTCTCTATTTTGGTTAGGCCAGGGTGTGACTAGGGTGGACATTCTATGTTATTTTTTCTATGTTTTTGTATTTCTTTGTTTTTGGCCGGGTATGGTTCTCAATCAGGGACAGCTGTCTGTCGTTGTCTCTGATTGAGAACCATACTTAGGTAGCCTTTTCCCACCTGTGTTTTGTAGGTAATTATTTTTCCATGTGTGTTTGTGTGCACCTCGGCTTCGTCACGGTCTTTGCTGTTTACTTACTTACTTGTTTGTTTGTTTGTTTGTTTGGGTTTCACTTTCATTAAAAGATGTGGATCTACATGCATGCTGCGCCTTGGTCGATGTATGACAGGGAGTTTGAGGATAGCGAGCGTGACACAACAAGGAGTTCCCAAATTGAAATAATTTTGATCTGTAAAAATTTGACTTTAAAAGGTGAAATTAGGCATTTTACATATTTGACTTCCCAAAGCATAATTTTCCAATTCCACCCCTAATGACAACCACGGTTCAGTCAATGTCTCAAGGGTGAAAATGAGTGAACACCAGAGTCTTTCAGAGACATTGTGGGGCCTGGGCCAAACTTATCTGCTAAACATTAGCATGGGATGTGAATTATGAGCGCCTGGCCTCGCTCCAACCCAACATCAGAACGGAAGTCAACTCATTCACAGTGAGAGGAAGGTGGCAGGGGTGTCGTGTTACACCATTGGTATTCTTTCACCTAAACCTACAAGGCCGGTGTTGGAAATGTTGGGGGGCACACTAAATGGGGGACAAGCGCTTCTGTTGGGGAATTTGTGAGGCAGACAGAGGCTCACTTTAAAAGTGAAAACTTAAGCTGGAAACAAAAGGGTGACAGGGTTGAGCTCCAGTTATGATACCGCCTGTATTCGAACCAGGATGTCTGTAGTGACACCTCTAGCACTGAGATGCAGTGCCTTAGACCGCTGTGCCACTCGGGATCCCCAAATTAAGCTCAGGGCTCTGCAACTAAGTCCTAGACTTTCTTGACAGGATGACCCCAGGTGTTGAAGGTAGGCAACAAAACCTTTGCCATGCTGATCCTCAACATGGGTACCCCACAGAAGTTCATGCTCAGCCCCATCCTGTACTCTCTGTTCACCCATGACTGTGTGGTTATGCACGTTTACAACTCAATCAACAAGTTTGCTGACGACACAACAGTGGTAGGCCTGATTACTAACAATGACGAGACATCCTAAAGGGAAGAGGTGAGGGCCCTGGCAGAGCGGTACCAGGAAAATAACCTCTCCCTCAACGTCAACAAAACAAAGGAGCTGATCGTGGACGACAGGAGACAGCAGAGAGAGCACGCCCCCATCCACATTGATGGGGCCGCTGTGGAGAAGGTTAAAAACTTAACTGAGTACCTGAAATGGTATCTCCACACCGATACTGTGGTGAAGAAGGCAAAATGGCCATGATTTTTGTCCAAAGAGCTACATTTGTTAGCACGTTTGGTAAACAAATCCAAAGTCATGAAGCGCGTTCCCTAGTTGCAGACGAAATGTCAAAAAGTTCCGTTACTGTCCGTAGAAACATGTCAAACGATGTATGGAATCAATCTTAAGGATGTTTTTAACATAAATCTTCAATAATATTCCAACCGGAGAATTCCTTTGTCTTCAGAAAAGCAAAGGAATGCAGCTACCTCTCATGTGAAATGCGTGATCAGCACATGACTGCTGGCAGACCTCTGACTCATTACTCTCTCATTCAGTCCAACTTCACAGTAGAATACTCAAACAAGTTTCTAAAGATGGTTGACATCTAGTGGAAGCCCTAGGAAGTGCAACTTTATCCATATCCCACTGAGTATTTAATAGGGGCTGGGTTGAAAATCGACCAACCTCAGATTTCCCACTTCCTGTTTGGATTCCTTCTCAGGTTCTTTCCTGCCATATGAGTTCTGTTATTCTCACAGACATCATTCAAACAGTTTTAGAAACTTCAGAGTGTTTTCTATCCAATACTAATAATAATATGCATTTTTTAGCAATTGTGACTGAGGAGCAGGCAGTTTACTCTGGGCACCTCTGGGCACCTTTCATCCAAGCTACTCAATATTGCCCCTGCAGCCATAAGACGTTAAAGCACATTCGGCAGCGATTACAGCCTCGAGTCTTCTTGAGTATGACGCTACAAGCTTGGCACACCTGTATTTGGGGAGTTTCTCCCATTTTTCTTTGCAGGTCCTATCAAGCTCTGTCAAGTTGGATGCAGGTCTTCTCAAGGTTTGGCAAGTGCATCCTGTTTCTATAACCATTGGAAACAGGATGCACCTGAGCTCAAGTTCGAGTCTTATTGCAAAGGGTATGAATACTTATGTAATTAAGGTATTTGTTGTTTATATTTAATACATATGCAAAAACCTGTTTGTCAATATGGGGTATTGTGTGTAGATTGATGAGGAATACAAATAATTGTATCAATTTTAGAATAAGGCTGTAAGGTAACAAATTGTGGCAAAAGTCAAAGGGGTCTGAATACTTTCCGAAGGCGCTGTAATATTATTTATATTCAAGTCGAGGCGGTCGGTCACGTATTTATATTCTGGACTCTGATATTGCTCGTTCTGATGTTTTTTGCAATCTTATCTTATCTTTTTTAAAATGTATTTAATTTTAATTTTATTGAGATTATTTGTGTATTAGTATTGTACTGTTAGACATTTACTGAAACACAAGCATTTTGCAACACTTGCTTTGACATCTACTAATCTGTGTATGTGACAAATAAGCTTTGAGGGACCAGGCACCTCACCCTTACTGTTACTCATTTCTCACCTTCACAGATCCCCAAATTACTACCCCTGATGACTCTTGTATTCTAATGAGCATATACTGTACTTGCAAACAGGAACACTTCTGGACGTATACGCATGCACATCCATGCATGTTCTCACACACACACAAAATGCACACACGCAGACAATCAGTGTCACACACAGAGAATCAGTGTCACACACAGACAGACATATATGGGACACTACACACACTAGAAAATAGTAGAGGGCTTAAGGCGTGAGAGAGGAGGCCGACATTCAAGATCCCCCCCTGATCACCGACATCTGTCCTTCAGAGTATTTTATCAGGCCCAGTTGGAATGAAGATGGGGACTGGGTTAATCCACTCCAGGCTAAGAACATCATCCTCCAAGCAGCAGCTCCCTCTCCCCCATCATCCACCCCAGGTATGCCCCAGTGGGAGCCAGGGGACGGGCTGTTCCTGATTAGCACTTTCTCCAGGGATGTGGAGGAGGAGTGCAGTAGAGAGAGAGATTGAGTGTGTCTGTGTGTGAGAGACAGAAAGAGAGAGAGAAGTGAGAGAAAGAGCAGAGCAAGCGAGAGAGAGAGAGCAGAAAGAGCAAAGTGAGAAAGAGAGCAGAGTGAGAGAGAAAAGAGAGCGAGGCAGAGAGAGATATGATTTGGTGCTTCTGTCCCCAGCCAAGGAGGGCCTACAGCAGCACCTAGATCTTCTGCACAGATTCTGTCAGACTTGGGCCCTGACAGACCTGGACCCTGACAGACCTGGGCCTTGACAGTAAATCTCAGTAAGAGAAAAATAATGGTGCTCCAAAAAAGGTCCAATTTCCAGGACCACAAATACAAATTCCATCTAGACACCGTTGCCTTAGAGCACACAAAAAAAATTATACGTGCCTCGGCATAAACATCAGCGCCACAGCTAACTTCCACAAAGTTATGAACAATCTGAGGGACAAGGTAAGAAGGGCATTCTACACCATCAAAAGGAACATCAAATTCGACATACCAATTAGGATCTGGCTAAAAATACTTCAATCAGTTATAGAACCCCTTGCCCTTTATGGTTGTGAACGTCTGGGGTCAGCTCACCAACAAAGAATTCACAAAATGGGACAAACACCAAATTGAGACTATGCATGCAGAATTACACAAATATATCCGCTTTGTACAACGAAAAACACCAAATAATGTATGCAGAGCAGAATAAGGCCGATACATGCTAATGATCAAAATCCAGAAAAGAGCTGATAAATTCTACAACCACCTAAAAGGAAGCAATTCCCAAACCTTCCATAACAAACCCATCACCTACAGATAGGGTATCTTCTCCAGGTTCATCTTAGAAAGCTGGTCGTGGGACTCTGTTCACAAACAGAACCCCAGGACAGCAACACAATTCGACCCAACCAAATCATGAGAAAACAAAAAGATAATACTTGACACATTGGAATGAATTCACAAAAAAACCAGAGCCAACTAGAATGCTATTTGACCCTAAACAGAGAGTACACAGTGGCAGAATACCTGACCACTGTGACTGACTCAAACTTAAGGAAAGCTATGACTATGTACAGACTCAGTGAGCATAGCCTTGCAATTGAGAAAGGCCGCTGAAGGCAGACCTGGCTCTCAAGAGAAGACAGACTATGTTCATACTGCCCACAAAATGAGTTGGGAACTGAGCTGCACTTCCTAACCTCCTGCCAAATGAATGACAAGACACGTATTTCTTTCAGATTACACAGACCCACAAAGAATAATAAAACGTATCACATTTTGATAAACTCCCACATCTATTGGGTGAAATACCACAGTGTGCCATCACAGCAGCAAGATTTGTGACCTGTTGCCTCAAGAAAAGGGCCACCAGTGAAGAACAAACACCATCGTAAATACAACCCATATTTATTTTTCCTTTTGTACTTAAATTATTTACACATCGTTACAACAATGTACAGTGCATTATGAAAGTATTACGACCCCTTGACAATCTACACACACTACCCCATAATGACAAAGCAAAAACTGGTTTTATGAAATCTTTGCAAATGTATTACAAAAAAACGTAAATATCACATTAACATAAGTATTCAAACCCTTTACTCAGTACTTTGTTGAAGCACCTTTGACAGTGATTACGGCCTTAAGTCTTCTTGCGTATGACACTACAAGCTTGCCACACGTTTGGAGAGTTTCTCCCATTCCTCTCTGCAGATCCTCTCAAGCTCTGTCAGGTTTGACAGGGAGTGTTGCTGCACAGTTATTTTCAGATCTCTCCAGAGATGCTCGATCGGGTTCAAGTCCGGCCTCTGGCTGGGCTACTCATGGATATTCATGGACTTGACCCGAAGTCACTCCTGCGTTGTCTTGGCTGTGTGCTTACAGTTGTTGTCTTGTTGGTAGGTGAACCTTCGGCCCACTCTGAGGTCCTGAGCACTCTGGAGTAGGTCTTAATCAAGGATCTCACTGTACTTTGCTCTGTTCATATTTCCCTCGATCCTGACTAGTCTTCCAGTCCCTGCTGCTGAAAAACATCCCCACAGAATGATGCTGCCACCACCACCATGCTTCACCATAGGAATGGTGCCAGGTTTCCTCCAGATGTGACGCTTGGCATTCAGGCCAAAGATTTCAAACTTGGTTTCATCAGAACAGAGGATCTAGTTTCTCATGGTCTGAGAGTCCTTTAGGTGCCTTTTGTCAAACACTAAGCGGGCTGTCGTGTCTTTTACTGAGGAGTGGCTTCTGATTGGTGGAGTGCTGCAGAGCTGGTTGTCCTTCTATAAGGTTCTCCCATCTCTCCAGATGAAATCTTGAGTTCTGTCAGTGACCATTGGGTTCTTTGTCACCTCCCTGACCAAGGCCCTTCTCCCCCGACTGCTCAGTTTGGCCAAGAGGCCAGCTCTAGGGAGAGTCTTGTGGTTCCAAACGTCTTCCATTTAAGAATGATAGAGGCCTCTGTGTTCTTGGGGACCTTCAATGCTGCAAACATTTTTTGGTACCCTTCCCCAGATCTGTGCCTCTACATAATCCTGTCTCGGAGCTCTACTGTCTCGGAGCTCTAATTCTTTCAACCTCATGGCTTGGTTTTTGCACTATCAACTGTGGGACCTTATATATAGACAGGTGTGTGCCTTTCCAAATAATTTCAGAATAAAAATCAAATCAATGTTTATTTGTCACGTGCGATGAATACAACAGATGTTGACCTTACAGTGAAATGCTTACTTACAGGCTCTAACCAATAGTGCAAAAAAGGTATTAGGTGAACAACAGGTAGGTAAATAAATAAAACAACAGTAAAACGACAGGCTATATACAGTAGCGAGGCTATAAAAGTAGCGAGGCTACATACAGACACCGGTTAGTCAGGCTGATTGAGGTAGTATGTACATGTAGATATGGTTAAAGAGAGAGAACAGGCTATGACTGGGGTGGCTGGGGACTTTGACCATTTTTAGGGCCTTCCTCTGACACTGCCTGGTGTAGAGGTCCTGGACGGCAGGCAGCTTAGCCTCAGTGATGTACTGGGCCGGACGCACTACACTCTGTAGTGCCTTGTGGTCAGAGGCCGAGCAATTGCCGTACCAGGCAGAGATGTAACCAGCAACCATGCTCTCGATGTTGCAGCTGTAGAACCTTTTGAGGATTTCAGGACCCATGCCAAAAAAAAATCATTTCCTGAGGGGGAATAGGCTTTGTCATGCCCTCTTCACGACTGTCTTGGTGTTTTTGGACCATTCTAGTTTGTTGATGATGATGACACCAAGGAACTTGAAGCTCTCAACCTGCTCCACTACAGCCCTGTCGATGACAATGGGGGCGTGCTCGGTCCTCATTTTCCTGTTGTCCACAATCATCTGCTTTGTCTCGGTTACGTAGAGGGATAGGTTGTTATTCTGGCACCACCCGGCAAGGTCTCTGACCTCCTCCCTATAGGCTGTCTCGTTGTTGTCTGTGATCAGGCCTACCACTGTTGTGTTGTCTGCAAACTAAATCATGGTGTTGGAGTCGTGCCTGGCCATGCAGTCGTGGGTGAACAGGGAGTACAGGAGAGGACTGAGCACGCACCCCTGGGGAGCTCCTGTGTTGAGGATCAGCGTGGCAGATGTGTTGCTACCTACCCTCAGTCTAGGATCCAGTTAGGGATGTGTATAGTCCCAGGATCCTTGGCTTAGTAATGAGCTTTGAGGGTACTATGGTGTTGAACGCTGAGCTGTAGTCAATGAATATCATTCTCACATAAGTGTTCCTTTTGTCCAGGTGGAAACGGGCAGTGTGGAGTGCAAGTTGGCAAGTTGGTTAGGACATTTTCTTTGTGCATGACGCAAGTCATTTTTCCAATAATTGTTTAGAGAGATTATTTCACTTATAAATTACTGTATCACAATTCCAGTGGGTCAGAAGTTTACATACACTAAGTTGATTGTGCCTTTAAACGGCTTGGAAAATTCCAGAAAGTGATGTCAAGGCTTTAGAAGCTTAAGCTAATTGACATAATTTGAGTCAATTGGAGGTGTACCTGTGGATACATTTCAAGGCCTATCTTCAAACTCATTGCCTCTTTGCTTGACATCATGGAAAATCAAAAGAAATCAGCCCAAGACGCCAGAAGAAAATGTGTAGACCTCCACAATTCTGGTTCATCCTTGGGAGCAATTTCCAAATGCCTGAAACAATAGTACGCAAGTATAAAAACCATGGGAGCCGTCATACCGCTCAGGAAGGAGACGTGTTCTGTCTCCTACAGATGAACGTACTTTGGTGCAAAAAGTGCAAATCAATCCCAGAACAACAGCAAAGGACCTTGTGAAGATGCTGGAGGAAACAGGTACAAAAGTATCTATATCCACAGTAAAATGAGTCCTTTATCGACATAACCTGACAGGCCGCTCAGCCCCTTCACAGGCAAGGATATTGCTGCCAGTAAGATTGCACCTAAATCAACCATTTATCGGATCATCAAGGACTTCAAGGATAGTGGTTCAATTGTTGTGAAGAAGGCTTCAGGGCGCCCAAGAAAGTCCAGCAAGCACCAGGACCGTCTCCTAAAGTTGACTCAGCTGTGGGATCGGGGCACCACCAGCACAGTGCTTGCTCAGGAATGGCTGCAGGCAGGTGTCAGTGCATCTGCAAGCACAGTAAGGTGAATACTTTTGGAGGATGGCCTGGTGTCAAGAAGGGAAGCAAAGAAGCCACTTCTCTCCAGGAAAACATCAGGGACAGACTGATATTCTGAAAAAGGTACAGGGATTGGACTGCTGAGGACTGGGGTAAAGTCATTTTCTCTGATGAATCCCCTTTCCGATTGTTTGGGGCATCCGGAAAAAAGCTTGTCCGGAGAAGACAAGGTGAGCGCTACCATCAGTCCTGTGTCATGCCAACAGTAAAGCATCCTGAGACCATTCATGTGTGGGGTTGCTTCTCAGCCAAGGGAGTGGGCTCACTCCCAATTTTGCCTAAGAACACAGCCATGAATAAAGAATGGTACCAACACATCCTCCGAGAGCAACTTCTCCCAACCATCCAGGAACAGTTTGGTGACAAACAATGCCTTTTCCAGCATGATAGGGCACCTTTCCATAAGGCAAAAGTGATAACTAAGTGGCTCAGGGGAACAAAACATTGATATTTTGGGTCCATGGCCAGGAAACTCCCCAGACCTTAATCCCATTGAGAACTTGTGGTCAATCCTCAAGAGGCAGGTGGACAAACAAAAACCCACAAATTCTGACAAACTCCAAGCATTGATTATGCCAGAATGGGCTGACATCAGTCAGGATGTGGCCCAGAAGTGAATTGACAGCATGCCAGGGTGGATTGCAGAGGTCTTGAAAAAGAAGGGTCAACACGGCAAATATGGACTCTTTGCATCAACTTCATGTAATTGTCAATAAAAGCCTTTGGCACTTATGAAATGCTTGTAATTATACTTCAGTATTCCATAGTAACATCTGACAAAAATATCTAGAGACACAGAAGCAGAAAACTTTGTGGAAAGTAATATTTGTGTCATTCTCAAAACTTTTGGCCACGAACTGTATGTAAACTTCTGACTTCAACTGTATTTCCCATGCCAATGAAGCCCTTTGAATTGAGAGAGAGAGCGTGAGAGAGAAGAGAGAGAGAGAGGAAGAGAGACTAGTGCCTAGTGTTCTTCGTACCCGAAAGCGTTCCTCCCAGGGGCGCTGTAGTAGCTGGATCATCTGCAGTGGGATGCCCTGCTCCAAGATGGCTGTGATACCACCTGCCCTTTTACTGTCCTCACAGTGGCCTCAGAGCTACAGGGGGAAATAGGTTATACTGCACTATCAGGAGAGAATTATGAGAAAGCAGCATAACTGTTTCAACACGTTCTCAGGACAAACCAGCAAAATGTGCTCTATTACTTTGGTCTGTTACAGTTAATAACTGTTTTATTTGATTTATTTAACCTTTATTTAACTAGGCAAGTCAGTTAAGAACAAATTCTTATTTACAATTGAATTTCTTTTTTATTTTATTTTTACCTTTTAACCTTTTACCTTTATTTTACTAACGAACGGCACCTCAGTACCTCCAGGCTCTGATCAGGCCCTACACCCAAACAAGGGCACTGCGTTCATCCACCTCTGGCCTGCTCGCCTCCCTACCACTGAGGAAGTACAGTTCCCGCGCAGCCCAGTCAAAACTGTTCGCTGCTCTGGCCCCCAATGGTGGAACAAACTCCCTCACGACGCCAGGACAGCGGAGTCAATCACCACCTTCCGGAGACACCTGAAACCCCACCTCTTTCAGGAATACCTAGGATAGGATAAAGTAATCCTTCTCACCCCCCCCCCCTTAAAAGATTTAGATGCACTATTGTAAAGTGGCTGTTCCACTGGATGTCTTAAGGTGAACGCACCAATTTGTAAGTCGCTCTGGATAAGAGCGTCTGCTAAATGACTTAAATGTAAATGTACTAGGCAAGTCAGTTAAGAACACGTTCTTATTTTCAATGCCGGCCTGGGAACAGTGGGTTAACTGCCTGTTCAGGGGCAGAACGACAGATTTGTACCTTGTCAGCTCGGGGGGTTGAACTCGCAACCTTCCGGTTACTAGTCCACGCTGCCGCCCCTGAAGGCCTACACAGGCCTAACCCAAACGACACTGGGCCAATTGTGCGCCGCTCTATGGGACTCACAATCACGGCGTGTTGTGATACAACCTGGATTCGAACCAGGGTGTCTGCAGTGACACCTCAAGCACTGAGATGCAGTACTTTATACCGCTGCACCACCCTTGAGCCAAGTGTGTTCATTAAGGTAGTCATCACAGTAGCCTACAACTACAGTTACGACTGCTTACAATCACATTGCAAATTAGACTGTAATGGATTGATTAAATAGACTTGGTGGATTTTTAGAGCAATGGGCAGAGTAGCCAACAGAGGGACACTGTATCTCCTCCAGCTGCTGATGCAGAACTGAGAGCCAAGGTCAAGAGAGGTTCAAGAGGAAATACATTAGGAAGGTCCTGCAGATGCACATTGAGGCTTTTCATCCATTTTACACATGCATCAGAGCATAATAGACATAGAGAAGGGGATAGCTCCTTAAATAGGCAACTAAGTCACACTGATGGGCTTGAGGTTTCTAGTTTTCTAACACTGTAGGTCATGTTTTTTTTTAAGGCGGGGCTATGTTGTGTGTTTGTGTAAGCCTCTGACACCTTGATTTGTCGATACCCCCTGGATATCAATAAAGTTATATTCTATTCCTTAGGCCATTTATGTATTTATTCAATTAATACCCTTTTCACGTACCTTGATGATGTTTGGATGTTGCAGTTTCTGCAGCAAAACTATTTTTATTTTATTTTTTTCAGTTTGAAAGACAGGACCTTGTGACAGCCCGAGGAGTCTTTAAAATCTGCGAGACATCTCCCCATGTCAGTTCCTTTGTCGTACACAGTCTTCAAAGCAACAGAATGTCCCTCCGATAGCACAAATTTGAGCACTATTTTGGTATAACCCGAACCAAGGATATTCACAGCTTTCATATCAGCAAGCTGATCACAGACAATATGATCCTTATTCGTTCTAATAGATTCAATGGAAACTTCACTCTCCTTCTCGAAACTAATATCCAAATTATTACTTTCAAATGATTGATTCATCCAACAACCTCTCTGCCCTAGAATAGATGAAGAAAGGGAGGATTTCCTTGCGCCTTTTGTTGAGTTCATGAACTAATGCGTTATGGTCCTGTAACAGTATAACTTTAAACCGTGCCCTCGCCCATACCCGGGCGCGAATCAGGGACCCTCTGCACACATCAACAACAGTCACCCACAAAGCATCGTTACCCATCGCTCCACAAAAGCCGCGGCCCTTGCAGAGCAAAGGGGAACTACTACTTCAAGGTCTCAGAGCAAGAGACGTCACCGATTGAAACGCTATTTAGCGCACACCACCGCTTACTAGCTAGCTATTTCACATCCGTTACACTCCATAACAAAATCGTCCTCAAGAGTTCCATTGGTAAATTTAAGTTTATGAACTCTGAAGTGCCAACTGTTCATAAAAAAATGTTAAAGAAAAGAGCAGAATATATAAAAGTGTTGCGGTGCAAAGAGGGCTGCGCATTGTGGACAGGTCTTTCAACCGTTGTAGGAAAACACACCAAAAGCTGTCAATTCAACCGGATGATAGATCTACTTTGTGGTCGTGGTCAGAGAGAAAGCAAGGTTGAACTCATTGATTTTACCTCTTGAGGCACGCCCACCAGAAAGAAGCGCGTCTTCCCGTAAAATCACGCCCCTGTGTTAGCTGATGCAGTGTTTTCACAAGTAAAATGGTTTAAATCAGGGATGGGCAACTGTTGGCCTGCGGGTAGCATAACACCCTCAGATCAATTTCCACCAAAAACAAATTGAACTCAATCGGGGTCTCAATTTACTGTTGCAAATGATAATAGTAGAATACACAAGGTGCAATTTCGATATTTGGTTGTGCATCAGCAGTTTTTATCATGTTGTGTAAGTCACTGATTGTCAGTCAATTAGCCATGTCAGCAATTTTTTATTTATTGCTAAATTCATTTATCATGATCGAATTACCGGCTGGTGGTCCCTCAGATATCACATTAAAAACTGCAAACATTTCTCTCTGCCCAATGGCAAAACAATAATAATTGGTGGGGGCCCACACCCTCATCAAAGTTGTTCATCTCTGGTTAAATGTGTTTTTATACATATATATATTTTTTACCTTTTGTTTAACTAGGCAAGTCAGTTAAGATCCAACTCTTATTTACAATGACGGCCTGCATGCCAAACCCAGACGACGCTGGGGGAATTGTGCCCCCTATGGGACTCCCAATCACGGCCGGATGTGATACAGCCAAGATGCATAAACCTAATTCAAGAATTACAGGAGAGAATTTTTCTTTTACAGAATATTCAAGTTCATATTCTTCCTAAACATTTACAACTTTGTCACTCTGTAGACTTTCCTCTCACACACATGTGCATATAGCAGACACTGTTATCCAGAGACACTCTTACCCAGAGACACTGTTACCCAGAGACACTGTTATCCAGAGACACTGTTATCCAGAGACACTCTTACCCGGAGACACTGTTACCCAGAGACACTGTTATCCAGAGACACTGTTATCCAGAGACACTGTTATCCAGAGACACTGTTATCCAGAGAAACTCTTGTTCAGAGACACTGTTATCCAGAGACACTGTTATCCAGAGAAACTCTTGTTCAGGGACACTGTTATCCAGAGACACTCTTGTTTAGAGACACTGTTATCCAGAGACACTCTTGTTTAGAGACACTCATATTCAGAGTGACTTACAGTACTGCATCCCTCTTTAAGATAGCTAGGTGAGACAATAACATATCACAATCGTAGCAAGTTTATTTTCCCTCAACAATGTAGTTATTAGCAAAGTCAGGGCTAGTAAGAAAAGACAGTTGCATGGTTTAATTTGACCAGTAGTGACTAGTAGTCTATCAGTAGGCCTACCCAGTATAGTGACTAGTAGTCTATCAGTAGCATACCCAGCATAGTGACTAGTAGTCTATCAGCAGGCCTACCCAGTATAGTGATTAGTAGTCTATCAGTAGCATACCCAGTATAGTGACTAGTAGTCTATCAGTAGTCCTACCCAGTATAGTGACTAGGAGTCTGTCAGTAGTCCTACCCAGTATAGTGACTAGTAGTCTATCAGTAGACCAACCCAGTATAGTGACTAGTAGTCTATCAGTAGCATACCCAGTATAGTGACTAGTAGTCTATCAGTAGCATACCCAGTAGTGACTAGTAGTCTAAGTGTAATATATCTCATACAGGTGGGATTCACTTGGCATGTTATTAAATTAATTAATTTGGAAAAGAGATTAGGAGAGTCTAGGCCCTTCAAATTCTAATCTGGACCTTGAAGTCAGTTCCATTGCTTTTTGTACATTCTTTCCCTGCAATTCAGGGGACTGATTTACAACTGGGAGACCAGGTGGGTGATTCCCCTGGAATCAGAGAATGATTTAGAAATGGGACACCAGGTGGGTGATTCCCCTGTAATCAGAGACTGATTTACAACTGGGACACCAGGTGGGTGATTCCCCTGTAATCAGAGACTGGTTTACAACTGGGACACCAGGTGGGTGATTCCCCTGTAATCAGAGACTGGTTTACAACTGGGACACCAGGTGGGTGATTCCCCTGTAATCAGAGACTGATTTACAACTGGGACACCAGGTGGGTGATTCCCCTGTAATCAGAGACTGATTAAGAACTAGGAAACCAGGTGGGTGCAATTAATGATCAGGTAGAAGAGAAAACCAGCAGTACTTCAGAGCTCCAGGGTAGGATTTGAATACCTCTGGTCTAGACTGAAAATACCTTTGTTAGTGACTAGTACATTTACATTGAACATAACAGTTTGATGATTGTCAGTCTAAACAAAACAAAAAAAGGTCAAATGAGATTTTGTAAGAACTTTTTTTTTTTACACATAAAAATCAACATGTTATTTCATTGTGAGATAAGATAGGTAAACATCCTCATGCAGATGGATGGAGTAACCATAGCAACACATCTTCCTAGTCTGTTTTTTAAATAGCACCATGCACAAAATTCATCAGCAAAATGGCATTCTCTTCTTACGGATACAAGGGCAGAGGAATAATAGCTAGCCAACTGTCAGTGCCAGGTAAAATGAACTGGAACTATACTTGGATGAAATCCCTTCAGTTCTGCATGCAATTACTTTAACTAACTATATGTCTAATGGTATTAAAAATGGAACAGTTGAATTATTAACCATTACTCTCTATCCTAGACTGAAGGTCAGATGTGATGATTCATTGTGAAATATTGTTCACAGTTCACACTTCCCTTACTGAAATATAAAATATATCTTGTTGCTCTTGGGAACAATCATCACAATTCTCATAGCATGCCTTTTAATAATACTCCTGGCGCTTTATCTTCCTATCTCGTGTTCATAAGCAACATCTTGCCTTTGGGAACCTCTTGTATCCCTTATTAGGGAAATCTTTCCGCTCCGTCTTGAGCTGTATCCAGGACATAAATAAACCATTTTCACTCGCATCACTACTCACTGAGAAGAAATCTGCCACAGGAAATTACCATGGGTGTCGTTTCAGGTCCAACCTTAATACAGAGTAGACAAAGCTATAGGCGGGCTGAGGCTGTAGCGACATTAGCCTCAACGCTTCATGATCAACCCTCACAGCTTATTTACAGACTGAATGTACAGTAGATACAGTACAATATAGATGCTAAACCCAGTGTTAAATCTGTCATGTGAAAATCCAATGGCAATGGGCAGATTGAAGCTCATTCTGAGTACTGTGCATCTGTAAGGCCTACTTACAGTGCCTTGCGAAAGTATTCGGCCCCCTTGAACTTTGCGACCTTTTGCCACATTTCAGGCTTCAAACATAAAGATATAAAACTGTATTTTTTTGTGAAGAATCAACAACAAGTGGGACACAATCATGAAGTGGAACGACATTTATTGGATATTTCAAACTTTTTTAACAAATCAAAAACTGAAAAATTGGGTGTGCAAAATTATTCAGCCCCTTTACTTTCAGTGCAGCAAACTCTCTCCAGAAGTTCAGTGAGGATCTCTGAATGATCCAATGTTGACCTAAATGACTAATGATGATAAATACAATCCACCTGTGTGTAATCAAGTCTCCGTATAAATGCACCTGCACTGTGATAGTCTCAGAGGTCCGTTAAAAGCGCAGAGAGCATCATGAAGAACAAGGAACACACCAGGTAGGTCCGAGATACTGTTGTGAAGAAATTTAAAGCCGGATTTGGATACAAAAAGATTTCCCAAGCTTTAAACATCCCAAGGAGCACTGTGCAAGCGATAATATTGAAATGGAAGGAGTATCAGACCACTGCAAATCTACCAAGACCTGGCCGTCCCTCTAAACTTTCAGCTCATACAAGGAGAAGACTGATCAGAGATGCAGCCAAGAGGCCCATGATCACTCTGGATGAACTGCAGAGATCTACAGCTGAGGTGGGAGACTCTGTCCATAGGACAACAATCAGTCAGTCGTATATTGCACAAATCTGGCCTTTATGGAAGAGTGGCAAGAAGAAAGCCATTTCTTAAAGATATCCATAAAAAGTGTCGTTTAAAGTTTGCCACAAGCCACCTGGGAGACACACCAAACATGTGGAAGAAGGTGCTCTGGTCAGATGAAACCAAAATTGAACTTTTTGGCAACAATGCAAAACGTTATGTTTGGCGTAAAAGCAACACAGTTCATCACCCTGAACACACCATCCCCACTGTCAAACATGGTGGTGGCAGCATCATGGTTTGGGCCTGCTTTTCTTCAGCAGGGACAGGGAAGATGGTTAAAATTGATGGGAAGATGGATGGAGCCAAATACAGGACCATTCTGGAAGAAAACCTGATGGAGTCTGCAAAAGACCTGAGACTGGGACGGAGATTTGTCTTCCAACAAGACAATGATCCAAAACATAAAGCAAAATCTACAATGGAATGGTTCAAATATAAACATATCCAGGTGTTAGAATGGCCAAGTCAAAGTCCAGATCTGAATCCAATCGAGAATCTGTGGAAAGAACTGAAAACTGCTGTTCACAAATGCTCTCCATCCAACCTCACTGAGCTCGAGCTGTTTTGCAAGGAGGAATGGGAAAAAATGTCAGTCTCTCGATGTGCAAAACTGATAGAGACATACCCGAAGCGACTTACAGCTGTAATCGCAGCAAAAGGTGGCGCTACAAAGTATTAACTTAAGGGGGCTGAATAATTTTGCACGCCCAATTTTTCAGTTTTTGATTTGTTAAAAAAGTTTGAAATATCCAATAAATGTCGTTCCACTTCATGATTGTGTCCCACTTGTTGTTGATTCTTCACAAAAAAATACAGTTTTATATCTTTATGTTTGAAGCCTGAAATGTGGCAAAAAGTCGCAAAGTTCAAGGGGGCCGAATACTTTCGCAAGGCACTGTAAGTATCTTGTCATATAGACTACTCGAACTTGCATAGATTTATCTTAAGAGCGAAATGCCACGTTTAAAATATTATTAAGTCAATAACCTCAGAATTTCTTTGGAGCTAATTGATTGTTTCTCGAAAGAAAGAAAAAGGAACTGTTTGGAACATGTACATCTAAATGTGAGATACATCAATGGGCTCTTGACATAATATGCTACTCTGTAGGCATATTTAAAATGTTATAGTCAAAACTAAAATCGCTAGCTAACAAAAAAAAGTAATGGTTTCTCTAGAAAAGGAACTGCTTGCATCTAAATCAAATGTTTTGACACATAGGCAAGTTATTGATAAAGGATGATTTCAGACTGTGTCCCTGTGGCAGAATACGTTGGTATTTTCAACCATTTTTTCCAATGGTTGCCTCTGAGTGTAAAAAAAAGAAAAAAACACACCATTGTTTTCCTCCAGCCAATACTAATGGGATCAGTGATGACGACGAGGTGTCTGCATTATGATTCATATGTAGACACAAACCAGCTGGCGTGCCACTGATCATTCACCAGAGGAGCCTGCAGGATGTCTTTATGAAGAGTAACCGAAGGAGGAGCAGACTCGCTCCCTCTCGGGTCCCAGGTGCAATTTCTGTCTGCATTAAAAGAACAGCAGAGTGTTAATCAGCAGAAGAGCGTCGTCACCTGATGCCTACAGTGACGGTAAATTAGGTAACGGCTCTAAAATATGAGCTGGAGCTAAACTTTAATTAATGGAGTACTGTAATTCTATTTGGAAGCAAAACTAAGAGTATTTCCCAAATCTAACCCTCTGGGGCCACAATAATAAATACAACAAATAGGTGTATCTTATTTAGTCTTCTGTATTGTATTTAAACCAAAACGGCGTAATATAACGATTGGTTCGGCCAATCTAATCTAAAATGATAGTTGCCCGTTATATAGTCTAGTTATTTGACAATACAAACATTTCGCTACACCAGCAATAAGATCTGCTAAATATGTGGATGTTACCAATAAAATTTGATTTGATACTGTATTATTCACAATAAATTATTCAGACTTACAGATGCATGACATTCTGCCAGCTTTCTATATAAAGGTAAATAATATATTTAAGAAGAGGAGAAAAATGTAACAGATATTGTTTTGAATAGCGGGCTACGCACGAATCAAAACAATGCAGGCAATATCTTCGATACATTGTATCCGTGTCATACTGTATAGGCCAGCACCACCCTCAATTGAACAGCGCCCGTGCTATTCACGGTCATCTAAACTTCTCCTCAACAGCAGAAGAGCTCATCACAACACGTCGACCAATAGCAAACCAGGCTTTAGCAGATAGGTTACTCAAACATACATCCATCCATCCATCCATCCCTTTTGCCGTTGTACAATAGAACCGATCTTACTATTCCAAGTAGTAAACACGAGGCTGAATCCCTTAATTTTCCAGTTGGAAATTTCCGACAGGAGAAAAGTAACTGATAGAATGGATACTTGCTCTATCACCGATGAGCGCGCAGACGCTATAGTCATGGATTCGCCAAGAACTGAAAGACCTGCAAGGGAGACATTTCAAAGGTACGTAGCCTTTCGTTCTCTGTTCACCTCAAAGAAAAAGAACGGTGTTTGTCTAGTCGGCTGTTAAATTATTCCTCTGCATCATTAAATATACATTTGTATTGGTGTTTTGTCCAGCCATTATTGCCGTTATGTCAGTGTAGGCTATATCAATCTGTCTGTCAATGAATATCAATGTTATTTGTATTTGTAAGCACTTGATGACCACAGCAAAACATTTTATGGATTTCTCAGAGTCCTATTCTTCAATATTGTATTTATTATAATGTACAAATGTGCCACTGCTTACATGAATTGTACATCAAGAGCAGACTAAACAGGAAGAAGTCCATCTTTCATTTACTCGTTTGTTTTTGGTGGGTGAGAGATACATTGATTTGTATTTGTAAAATGTGTTCTCAAATGCTGTACAATAGCAGCCAATCTCTCCCCAGAGTATGTTTAATTGAAATGTTATAGTCCAGTAACAGGTTGAGTGTGGCAGTCAATTCACCCAATCCACAATTAACATTCACTTCAATAGGCAATCTCCCGGGATCCAGAGATATCTGGTATTCCTCAGCTACACACTCACTCTGTGCTCTCCCAAGTCAGCATAATGCAGATATGCATACGACATTGCTGACACAATAGCCTACTGTAGGGTCGGCCCAGGGGAAACCACAAATCCACTGGGCAAAACTCCACCGTGCCAGTTTTTTGATAGATAACTAATAGTCACTATATTGCCCCTGCTTTAGTTTAGCCGTCAACATTGGAATACACTATATATACAAAAGTATGTGGAAACTCCCCTCAAATTAGTGGATTTGGCTATTTCAGCCACACCCGTTGCTGACAGGTGTATTAAATCGAGCACCCAGCCATGTAATCTCCATAGACAAACATTGGCAGTAGAATGGCCTTACTGAAGAGCTCAGTGACTTTCAATGTGGTACCATCACAAGATGCCACCTTTCCACCAAGTCAGTTCATCAAATTTCTGGCCTGCTTCCCCGTTCAACTGTCAGTGCTGTTATTGTGAAGTGGAAACGTCTAGGAGCAACAACGGCTCAGCCGCAAAGTGGTAAGCCACACAAGCTCACAGAACAGGACCGCAGAGTGCTGAAAAATCATCTGTTCTCGGTTGCAACACTCACTACTGAGTTCCAAACTGCCTCTAGAAGCAACGTCAGCACAATAACTGTTAATCTAGAGCTTCACGAAATGGGTTTCCATGGCTGAGCAGCCGCACACAAAAAAAAAACTTGGTGCCATTGGACTATGGAGCAGTGGAGATGCCTTTTCTGGATCCGAATGCATAGTGCTAACTGTAAAGTTTGGTGGAGGAGGAATAATGATCTGGGGCTGTTTTTCAATGTTCGGGCTAGGCCTCTTAGTTCCAGTGAAGGAAAATCTTAATGCTACAGCGTACAATGACATTCTAGATGATTCTGTTTCCAACTTTGTGGCAACAGTTTGGGGAAGGCTCTTTCCTGTTTCAGTATGACAATGCCCCCATGCACAAAGTGAGATCCATACAGAAATGGTTTGTCGTGATCAGTGTGACTGGCCTGCACAGAGCCCTGACCTCAACCCCATCAAACACTTTTGGGATGAAATGGAATGCCGACTGCAAGCTAGTCCTAATCGCCCAATATCATTGTCCGACCTCACTAATGCTCTTGTGGCTGAATGGAAGCAAGTCCCCACAGCAATGTTCCAACATCTAGTGAAAAGCCTTCCCAGAAGAGTGGAGGCTGTTATAGCAGGAAAGGGGGGACCAACTCCATATTAAAGCCCATGCTTTTGGAATGAGATGTTTGACGAGACGGTGTCCACATACTTTTGGTCTGCAGTGTATTACAGTACTTCATGTAATAGCTATGGTTAGATACAAATAATTCTCTCAACATACTGATGAATTGGTTTGACTTGTGGATTAGGGAACTATTGGATAAACACTTAAACACAATTAACAGGGAATAATACTAATGTCCGGTTTCTCCAACACAGATTAAAACTAGTCCTGCAGTCCAGCACCAGGCCTAATTTGTGCCTGGGTAACTGGCCCTAAATGTTCTACGTAGAAGTATTTTTGTTGAGATTTGTGCTATCGGTGCATCTTGGGAGGTTACGAATAGGAAGGTCAATAAAGGGATAATGTGAGATTCTGTCAGATTAACCATTTTTATATGTCTGTCTGCAGTATGAAGGAATTTAGAGTTAGTTTCGCAAGCTAATGTTAATTAACTAGCATTAGTGCAATGACTGCAATTACCTTTATTTAACTAGGCAAGTCAGTTAAGAACAAATTCTTATTTTCAATGACGGCCTAGGAACTGCCTGTTCGACAGATTTGTACCTTGTCAGCTCGGGGGTTTGAACTTGCAACCTTCCGGTTACTAGTCCAACGCTCTAACCACTAGGCCACCCTGCCGCCCCAGAATCTTGTGGTATCTCTTTCAGTCAGCCAACAAACAAAATGACCGGCCCCGCTGGCCGCCAGTTGGGCAACTCTGCTTTAAGTTAATATTCAACGTTTTTTTTCTTCTCCAGAGGTCACCGAGGACAAGAAAGCTGAGCATCATAGACCATGTGTCTGCCATATGGAAAGATGAGCATTATAGACCATGTGTCTGCCATATGGGAAGATGAGCATTATAGACCATGTGTCTGCCATATGGAAATATGAGCATTATAGACCATGTGTCTGCCATATGGGAAGATGAGAATTATAGACCATGTGTCTGCCATATGGGAAGATGAGCATCATAGACCATGTGTCTGCCATATGGGAAGATGAGCATTATAGACCATGTGTCTGCCATATGGGAAGATGAGCATCATAGACCATGTGTCTGCCATATGGAAAATTGTGTTTCATAATGCAAAAAAAAAAAAAACTACAATGAACAGAAATAGAAACGCAGTATGTAAAGTGTTGGTCCCATGTTTCATAAGCTGAAAGAAAATATCCCAGAAATGTTCCATTAAAGCACAAAAAGCTTATTTCTCTCAAATTTTGTGTACAGATTTGTTTACATCCCTGTTAGTGAGCATTTCTTCTTTGCCAAGATAATCCATCCACCTGACAGGTGTGGCATATCAAGAAGCTGATTAAACAGCATGATCATTACACAGGTGCACCTTATGCTGGGGACAATAAAATGCCACTCTAAAATGTGCAGTTTTGTCACACAACACAATGCCACAGGATCCCCAATGGGTGGGCCTTGCGCCGAAGTGGCTGCGCCCCTGCCCAGTCATGTGAAATCCATAGATTAGGGCCTAATGAATTTATTTAAATGGACTGATTTTCTTATATGAAACTGTGACTCAGTAAAATCATCAAAATTGTTGCGTTTATATTTTTGTTCAGTATATTGGTCAGAAAAGGCACATACAAATACTTTTCTGTCCTTTTCATAACGATAAGCCAGACTCCTGTTATTGACACTGGAGGAGGGAGTGACAAAGCTGGAAGTAATAGTTGAAAGATCCTGTTGTCAGTGTACATCTCTTGCACAACTCTATGCAGTGCCTTTCCAAAACTGTTTATTTTTGCAAATGCATAGAGCTGTTACATACTGGTCTTGATTAATGATAAAAAATAAAATAAATTTTGTCCTACTTGATACATGTACAAGTGTGTATTAAAACACTTGTGAATTGCAGATGTTTTTTGTTTTTTTGCATATCCCACTCTCCCTGATGATATGCAACCACTGACACTCAGGTACCCTTGTCAAACTTCCCCATGATGCATCAGATGCCTGCTTACTCATTATCCAACAAAACCCAACCACAACAATCAATATTCAATTCTGCATGAGAAGTACCAAATGCATCATAATAATTAGGCGAGTGGTTAAATGATCTTAAACCAAGAGAGTGGTTAAATGATGTGAAACCAAGAGAGTGGTTAAATGATGTGAAACCAAGAGAGTGTTTAAATGATGTGAAACCAAGAGAGTGGTTAAATGATGTGAAACCAAGAGAGTGGTTAAATGATGTGAAACCAAGAGAGTGGTTAAATGATGTGAAACCAAGAGAGTGTTTAAATGATGTGAAACCAAGAGAGTGGTTAAATGATGTGAAACCAAGAGAGTGGTTAAATGATGTGAAACCAAGAGAGTGGTTACATGATGTAAAACCAAGAGAGTGGTTAAATGATGTAAATCCAAGAGAGTGGTTAAATGATGTGATACCAAAGAGAGTGGTTAAATGATGTGAAACCAAGAGAGTGGTTTAATGATGTGAAACCAAGAGAGTGGTTAAATGATGTGAAACCTAGTAAGCAGAGAATCCCACTTCGGACACCAATGTATTTCTGCATGTTACTCCACATCTTACACACCTTAAGATAACATGGTGGGAGATCATGAACGTTTTGCTATGGTGTACGCTACTACTGAACACGACCCCCCCTGGTACATCGTGTCGGTTCAAACAAAGGACAAAAACTGAGATGGTTCCCTCATGAACAACGTGCTTGCTAATTCCATCTCCATAAAATCATTAAACAGGCCACCAGTGGTACTACGGGGGGCCAAACATGAAAGCACCTTTAGACCTAAATACGAGGTAATATCAACGTTTAGCAAAATGCACAGCGCTGTTCCACCGAGGGTGGTGCTGGCCGACAGTATGACACGAATGCAATGTAGCAGAGTATCAGCATAGTTTTAACACCCTGTTTAGACTGAAATACAATGTCATATCAACCTTTGATAGAACGTTTCCCATGTCAAATCATATCTGAGAGATTGGCAATATCTCAGGCGATTGTTGTTTGATTACGTAGCTTGCATGCAGGGGGGCTCGTAACGCCCAGCTGGAGGTATTTTTTGTAACTGCTCTGTTCGATAATGAACTGGATCCACTAATTGCCTAGCTTTGCAAGCATGACCTAGCTCTATTAAAAGTGGTCAATGAGAAGCAGTGAATACCAGAGTTTACCACTGCAGTAACAGTCCTAAGGAGTGCAGTGGGCAGCACCTGCTGCTAGCACAGAAGCTCCACTGCAGTAACACAGTCCTAAGGAGTGCAGTGGGCAGCACCTGCTGCTAGCACAGAAGCCCCACTGCAGTAACACAGTCCTAAGGAGTGCAGTGGGCAGCACCTGCTGCTAGCACAGAAGCCCCACTGCAGTAACACAGTCCTAAGGAGTGCAGTGGGCAGCACCTGCTGCTAGCACAGAAGCCCCACTGCAGTAACACAGTCCTAAGGAGTGCAGTGGGCAACACCTGCTGCTAGCACAGAAGCCCCACTGCAGTAACACAGTCCTAAGGAGTGCAGTGGGCAACACCTGCTGCTAGCACAGAAGCCCCACTGCAGTAACACAGTCCTAAGGAGTGCAGTGGGCAGCACCTGCTGCTAGCACAGAAGCCCCACTGCAGTAACACAGTCCTAAGGAGTGCAGTGGGCAGCACAGAAGCCCCCATCATGCTGCCGTCAGTACTCTGCGCAGCTTGTGATGTGTTGGCTGAGGGGTACATGGCAACTTCTAATTGGACAGCAAATAAATAGTGCTTTCACCTGAGTAAGTTCAGAAGTAAGCTGGTGACGCATCAGCCAACCAACAGCAACATATTTTTTCTCCCTGCCAAAAATGGTCATCTTGACAGGGTGATTTGAGTTGAACCACTACGAAGGTTTGAGAAATTGACTCCACTCTTTTAAGAGACCGATACATCTTTAGACACTTTTAAAAAATATATTAATACAGCTACATTTTGAAATGCCCAATGGCACACAGTCGAGTTGTGATGAATTTGCTGCCCACCTATCTCTCCCCCGGTGGTTGGAAATGCAAATAAAGCCCTCAAGTACTGCTCTCTGTTTACTTACCCCGTCGCCTTGGCGATGAGGTGATGGGGATCAAAGAAGTGGCGTCTCAGTCCACCCAGACGACCAGGTCTGGAAAAACAACCCATAACGTCATTTGACCCTTTAATTGGAGTCAGATTGAAATTAGACTGTGCACATAAATGTCTGGTTGTCCCCCACAATGAAATCGAGGAGGGAACTGTGGATATGTTTCCGTTTTTCACCAGCAATATCTCAGACAGCACTGGGCCAATTTTGACTAAACTTGGGTGAATGATGGATGAGTCTTGCCATCGAGATCTGGCATTTTTTGTTAAATTGCACTGATTGGCCCAAGGCGGGAGCTATAGTAATGAACTGAAATGTATTAGTCACATGCGATATCCCAATTGGCCCAAGGCGGGAGCTATAGTAATGAACTGAAATGTATTAGTCACATGCGATATCTCAATTGGCCCAAGGGGGGAGCTATAGTAATGAACTGAAATGTATTAGTCACATGCGATATCTCAATTGGCCCAAGGGGGGAGCTATAGTAATGAACTGAAATGTATTAGTCACATGCGATATCTCAATTGGCCCAAGGCGGGAGCTATAGTAATGAACTGAAATGTATTAGTCACATGCGATATCTCAATTGGCCCAAGGCGGGAGCTATAGTAATGAACTGAAATGTATTAGTCACATGCGATATCTCAATTGGCCCAAGGGGGGAGCTATAGTAATGAACTGAAATGTATTAGTCACATGCGATATCTCAATTGGCCCAAGGGGGGAGCTATAGTAATGAACTGAAATGTATTAGTCACATGCGATATCTCAATTGGCCCAAGGGGGGAGCTATAGTAATGAACTGAAATGTATTAGTCACATGCGATATCTCAATTGGCCCAAGGGGGGAGCTATAGTAATGAACTGAAATGTATTAGTCACATGCGATATCTCAATTGGCCCAAGGGGGAGCTATAGTAATGAACTGAAATGTATTAGTCACATGCGATATCTCAATTGGCCCAAGGGGGAGCTATAGTAATGAACTGAAATGTATTAGTCACATGCGATATCTCAATTGGCCCAAGGGGGAGCTATAGTAATGAACTGAAATGTATTAGTCACATGCGATATCTCAATTGGCCCAAGGGGGAGCTATAGTAATGAACTGAAATGTATTAGTCACATGCGATATCTCAATTGGCCCAAGGGGGAGCTATAGTAATGAACTGAAATGTATTAGTCACATGCGATATCTCAATTGGCCCAAGGGGGGAGCTATAGTAATGAACTGAAATGTATTAGTCACATGCGATATCTCAATTGGCCCAAGGGGGGAGCTATAGTAATGAACTGAAATGTATTAGTCACATGCGATATCTCAATTGGCCCAAGGGGGGAGCTATAGTAATGAACTGAAATGTATTAGTCACATGCGATATCTCAATTGGCCCAAGGGGGGAGCTATAGTAATGAACTGAAATGTATTAGTCACATGCGATATCTCAATTGGCCCAAGGGGGGAGCTATAGTAATGAACTGAAATGTATTAGTCACATGCGATATCTCAATTGGCCCAAGGCGGGACGTTGCATCATTCGTTGGGGGATGACATGTTTACTGTTGCCTTGTTTAATTCAGTCATACTATAGAGCCTATACTACTACTACTACTATAGAGCCTATACTACTACTACTACTACTATAGAGCCTATACTACTACTACTACTACTATAGAGCCTATACTACTACTACTACTACTATAGAGCCTATACTACTACTACTACTATAGAGCCTATACTACTACTACTACTATAGAGCCTATACTACTACTACTACTATAGAGCCTATACTACTACTACTACTATAGAGCCTATACTACTACTACTACTATAGAGCCTATACTACTACTACTACTACTACAGAGCCTATACTACTACTACTACTATAGAGCCTATACTACGACTACTACTATAGAGCCTATACTACTACTACTACTATAGAGCCTATACTACTACTACTACTATAGAGCCTATACTACTACTACTACTATAGAGCCTATACTACTACTACTACTATAGAGCCTATACTACTACTATAGAGCCTATACTACTACTACTACTACTATAGAGCCTATACTACTACTACTACTATAGAGCCTATACTACTACTACTACTACTATAGAGCCTATACTACTACTACTACTACTATAGAGCCTATACTACTACTACTACTATAGAGCCTATACTACTACTACTACTACTATAGAGCCTATACTACTACTACTACTATAGAGCCTATACTACTACTACTACTACTATAGAGCCTATACTACTACTACTACTACTATAGAGCCTATACTACTACTACTACTACTATAGAGCCTATACTACTACTACTACTACTATAGAGCCTATACTACTACTACTACTACTATAGAGCCTATACTACTACTACTACTATTATAGAGCCTATACTACTACTACTACTATTATAGAGCCTATACTACTACTACTATAGAGCCTATACTACTACTACTACTACTATAGAGCCTATACTACTACTACTACTATAGAGCCTATACTACTACTACTACTACTATAGAGCCTATACTACTACTACTACTATAGAGCCTATACTACTACTACTACTACTATAGAGCCTATACTACTACTACTACTACTATAGAGCCTATACTACTACTACTACTACTATAGAGCCTATACTACTACTACTACTACTATAGAGCCTATACTACTACTACTACTACTATAGAGCCTATACTACTACTACTACTACTATAGAGCCTATACTACTACTACTACTACTATAGAGCCTATACTACTACTACTACTATAGAGCCTATACTACTACTACTACTACTATAGAGCCTATACTACTACTACTACTATAGAGCCTATACTACTACTACTACTATAGAGCCTATACTACTACTACTACTATAGAGCCTATACTACTACTACTACTATAGAGCCTATACTACTACTACTACTATAGAGCCTATACTACTACTACTACTATAGAGCCTATACTACTACTACTACTACTATAGAGCCTATACTACTACTACTACTACTACTATAGAGCCTATACTACTACTACTACTACTACTATAGAGCCTATACTACTACTACTACTACTACTATTATAGAGCCTATACTACTACTACTACTACTACTATAGAGCCTATACTACTACTACTACTACTATAGAGCCTATACTACTACTACTACTACTATAGAGCCTATACTACTACTACTACTATAGAGCCTATACTACTACTACTACTATAGAGCCTATACTACTACTACTACTATAGAGCCTATACTACTACTACTACTATAGAGCCTATACTACTACTACTACTATAGAGCCTATACTACTACTACTACTATAGAGCCTATACTACTACTACTACTATAGAGCCTATACTACTACTACTACTATAGAGCCTATACTACTACTACTACTATAGAGCCTATACTACTACTACTACTATAGAGCCCGCAAACTCAACTCTGGACCCCGAAGTCAGTTCCACTGCCTTGTTTAATTCAGTCATACTATTGAGCCCGCAAACTCAACTCTGGACCCCGAAGTCAGTTCCACTGCATTTTTTCATTGTTCCCCTCTAATTAGACCTGGGACACGAGGTGGGTGCAATTAATTATCAGGTAGAACAGAAAACCAGCAGTCTCCGAACCTCGTAGGTTCAGAGTTGAACACCCCTGCTATAGAGTATTGTAATAACGGGCATCCAATACTACTTACAGTTCAGTAAATAGGGATTCCGATTTATAAACGTTACTTGTCATTAGGCCTAACGCAATTACTAATAGTGGTTAACGTAGTCAGCTCTCTCTCGCTGATAATCAGCAGAGTTTCATTGTGTATAGTCTATGTCCTGTTCTTTAGAGAAAACATGAGGAAGAAAAGCACATAACTTTTAACCCATAACATCTGTGCAATGTACTTCTTCCATAAACAGGAGTCATTCTTCATCAGATCCACTGCGGTCTCCATCAACAGGACTCTCGGTTTGGATGTTGAAACACAGACAGGGCAGATGGAGCATCTCTTGGACTAATTGGGCCTTCGAGCAACGAAACAACACTTTAGATGTCATTCCTTACCTAATTCATTTGGTTTGCCAAATTGGGTTTCAAGCAACAACGCAACAATACATTGGAAGTCACCCCTTACGCGATTCATTAGGTTTACCTACTCAAGGCTTAGTACTGTTGCACCCGGGGAAGCCGCTGAGCTGAAACATTGATTATCGAAAATTCTGGTGTACATTTGACAATGACAAACACTGCAACCGTAGGGGTTATAAATAAATACACTTTCCCCCCCTCTGTCTTTTCACAGTGAGATACCGGAGGTGTCACTGTGTCCTCCTGACAGTGTGTGCCCGGAGGCCCAGGCCACTCGGATCCAAACCGAAGGGGACCAGTCTGACAGCTGCAGCCTCCCCAGACCCTCCTCCTCCACCTCCTCCCAGCTCTACCACCAAGTCTCCCAGGGATGCACCTACCATTCACAGCAGCACCGACAATGTCACTGTTGTGGCCATCACAAGCCAATCAAAGGCAAAGCCTGTCTGGAGTCGCATCCAATCACTGTGGGTCCTCCTCACACCGACTGCTCGACAAGCGCTGTCAAGACGGGTCGCAGCTGCAGCCCCTCCCATGTTCCTTCCTGTCACAACGCTGTCCGCTGCCACTGGCTGCACGGTTCCCATGACGGCGGTGGCACCCAGAAGTCCAAACAGCATCATGTGGTCACAGTCAGGTCTGTATTCCGTATGCTGTACACAAGCATAATTATCATGCAAAAATTATAAAAAGGTCAATGACGCAGAATTATTTGTCTATTTTAGGGATGACGGACTCTACTGGATCCCTAGAAAGTCAGTATCCACGACAACTAGATGATTGTGTAACAGCAAAATGACCTACAATTTCCATTGCATCCTTAATGTGCACAGTGCATGGCAGTAATTAGGACAAAAATATATTTTTAGTCTTTAATTTAGCTATACAACATGGTTCTAAGCTCAAAATAGTATTTCATTAAGCTATACAACATGGTCGTAAGCTCACAATAGCGTTGCATAACTCAAAATATGAGTACTGGTGAACAATGTTTTGAAATTTAATGTTAAATGTTGTACTTACCTGAAAAATACTTGAACCATGAGACTTTCCTAGCACACCCACCGAGTGAGACACACAGTACAGTCCTTTAACTATGCAAAGCCCGTTAGAGATAAGTGTCACTGAGATCCTCTTTTCCTGTGGCATTTTCTTGACAGTTACTCCCAGGTGGTAGTGAGGTATCCTCTGGCAGTGCTCGTCGGGTGTGCAGCGGCCCTCCTGGGATGTTCCCTAGCCGGCCTGTTGATTGGTCCCCTGCCAGACTTCTCTGACCCGCTCATGGTGAGTGCTTCTCTCTGCAGCACTGTCGCGTTCTCTGCCAACTTCCTGTCAAACCGAATGCTACTGTAAACCCCTTTTGTTTTTAGCTCGTTCCTGCCTCTTGAAAAGCCGCCGTAAATAAAGTAGACCCGGCAGATCTCTCAAAACATTTCATCTTGTCAGCTCAAGAAATACAAGTGTAGCCATATCAGTGCAATTGCAGGTATAATGAACAGTCAAGAATAGTTCAATAAACTAATTGAATTACCATGTGTGTAATAAATGTGTACAGTTACACTCATGGCGATCAACATGTAATGACCATGGCAGAGACCAGGGTAAAAAAAAATCATCTGGAAGAATATTGAAGACAACGCTATATCAATCAACACTGCATGTACAATGTCACTATCAATTTTCAAAGCATCCATTATAGTATGTCACTAAACCTTCGCATCTAAATCAGTCTTTATTCACCTACTGTAGGCCAAACAGTCAGCATTAGGCGTACATATTTCTCATGTAAATGAATTCAGTGCATTGTTTTCCTGCTTTGGCTGTCGTCAGATGTTGTTCCGTTGACTTTGATGTTTTTAATGCAGGGCTTTGAGCCTCGAGGAACATACATCGGGGTGCGACAGTCTGCCTTAGCCAAGCTTCAACAGAACACAGGGCCTGGAAACACACTGTCTCTGATACCGCAACACCTCAAAGACAAGACAGCTGGGAGGTACTGTGCTAAAACCGGAGGAGCTCTCCACCACACACAGAGAGCCCTGCACAAAATGGCTGCCACAACAGAGTAGAACCATGGGACATTGCGTTCACTCAGCCCCAGATTATAATTACTCACTAAAACAGGCTACAATTTGGCATCTTTCAGTACAGAGGCACGATAGAGATGGAACAGGGTTACACTTGCACATGATATAGTATAGCTACGATTAAAAAATGCTGGATAATTGTATAGGGAGTCCATATGTCCATTGTTGCGTGGGGTACTGATTTAGCTATTGCCTGTGTGATTGATATGAATTGTCTAGATGTCTCATGTATAATTTTGTTGTGTTCATGTTTATTTTATGAAGCTATGGAGATGGTAGCGGAGGGGATGCCGGTGGGAGCCAGGAACAGTCGTCCAGGCAACGGTCTAAAAGAATGCTAGACAGGGATTCGGCCCAAGACACATTCCTCTGTGATGCTCCAGGTAGGCTACTAACATGTCTCTCTGCTACTAGAGAAATGTTCCTAAAAATTTAGCAGGAAACATACCCATAATGTATCAATCAAAAATCTGGGTATTGACGAGCTAGTTCATCATTCCAGTGTTCACTTTCAGTTATGAGCAAAACATAAGCAATCCCTCTAGATACAATTTTTGTAAGTGAAGACTGAGGACAGTCTTTGTTCAGGGGTGCCATGTTCTTGACTCCATCTGTGACATCACAGGAGAACGCTACGCTCAGCTTGTCTTCCGCTCTGGAAACTCTGCCAGTCTTTGGAGCCTGAAGGCGATCTACTCCATGTGCGAGATGGAGCAGGCCAGGGTAGGTCTTCGTGCATCTTAAACATCATATATCATATATGCCATATATCCAGCATTACCAACCAGACCACGAAATCAGGGAGCCAACTCAATCAAATACCTTTCTGGGCTACAGAACTTGGCAGGCACTGATAGCGCACATCTTAAAACATTTATATGTATTTGAAAGAGAACAAAAAAAAGTGTTATTGATCCCCATTAGCTGGTAGATGGAAATAAGTTATGTGAAAAGTTACTATAAAATCTGTCCATTTCAATTTACTCTTGTAGTAAAAAGATATATGGAACATCAATTACATTGATTTTGCCATGGGTAGAGGGAGAATACGTCAACAGAAGTGTGTAACTGCCAAACTTCTCTTCACCATGTTTCAGATTCGTTCACAACCCCACTTCCAAGATCTCTGCAAGCAACATATCCGATTGGAAGTGGACGGGGCCATAATCAGGGGCGGATGCTGTCCAAGTTGGTCCCTGGGAAACTACTTGGCACTTCTCAGCAATGCCTCATCCTGTCTCAGCCTGACCTCTGTGCAAGTGTCAGAGAGTCTGAGCCTACTACGCTATTGCGCCCCATACTACCACGATGGAAGGCTGGTGGCATATTGCGCAGAGAGGGGCTCGCAAGGCAACTGTGCATCCGTGCCGACTCGGTGCAAACACTCTCGTGCCGTATTCCAGATATTGCATTACCTGGTTGATAAGGACTTCCTAGGGCCACAGACAATAGAATATCAGGTCCCCTCACTGAAATATAGTCTCCTGTTTCTACCGGTTGAAAAAGGAGATCACTTGATGGAGATATACATGAACAGCCTTGAAGGTCGTGAGCTTACATACAAGAACACTACTATTACAGGAATGGACCTAGGCATCAAGCAAAAGCTTTTCAAGTATTACCTGGCTAGGGACTCTATCTACCCTGTTCTGGCTGTAGTTTCGCTGTTCCTCACCATAGCCCTTTATTTGCAGTCTCTTTTCCTATCAGCTCTGTCTTTAGTTGCAATTGTGGGTTCTCTCTTGACTTCCTATTTCTTCTACAAAGTGGTTTTTCAGCTGACATTCTTCCCTTTCCTCAACTTAGCTTCAGCTTTCATCCTGTTTGGTAGTTGTTCTAACCACGCCTTCACTTTCATTGATTTCTGGAATCTACAACTATCCCAGAATCCACCCGTTTCTCTAGAGATAAGAGTCAATAGAGTTCTCCAAGAGGTTGGATATTTGATATTGGCATCAGGCCTGACTTCTAGTGCCACGTTCTTCTCTGGGTTCCTGAGCAGCATCACGGCAGTCAGATGCTTTGCTGTGTACCTGGGAACGGCTTCCTTAATCTGTACTTTTTCTGCCCTTGCGTGGCTGCCCAGCTCGCTCATATTACGCGAGCGCTACACTGTGCCTGCCTCAGCCTCTGTTACTGCACAGGCATGGAAGCCTTGCTGCACGAAAAATATTGGCGGGTTCTGGGACACAAGCTCACGAAAGCGGTGCCTCTTCACCTTGGGTCAGAAGCTACGAGGGTTGAAACGAGGACTGTCCGACACCTCCAATTTACTTTTCCTAAAAATCCTCCCATGTGGAGTGGTTAAGTTCAGATACATTTGGGTCTGCTGGTTCGCAGTGTTGGCCGCAGGAGGAACATACATCTCAGTTGTAGACCCTGGTATGAGACTACCCACTTTAGACAACAGGGCAACTCAGTTATTCCGCTCTAGCCATCCCTTTGAAAGATATGACGCTGAATATCGCCACCAATTCATGTTTGAACGGCTGGTGAACGGGGAGGACAAGCTCATTACATTGACTCTTGTTTGGGGAGTCATCCCAACCGATAACGGCAATCACTTTGATCCGAAAAGCAACGGATCTTTAGTTATGGATCCAGAGTTTAACATGAGTAGCCCAGGGGCTCAGGTGTGGTTGAGAGACTTGTGCGGAAGAGTTCAAAACCAAAGTTTTTATTTACCGTCATCATCATCATCTGAAAACGAAGGCTCAACAGACAACGTCTGTATTGTCGAGCAACTCATACACTGGGTGTCTATTCGACGATGCTCAGAGAGTGAGGACGCCTTACAGTTTTGCTGCAACAATATTCCCTTTCCTTACCCACCGGGTGTTTTTGAACAATGCCTGAGCATGATGGTGGCCGAGCGGCATGCAGAGGGCTATGTGTCCGAGGTTGGAGGCCTACATTTTGAGGCAGATGGTCGAATAGCAGCCCTGGTAATGGTATTTAGAACTACGCACCGCTATAGCTACAACTTTAGTCACACCACCCTTTTCTATAATGATATTGTGTCATGGTTTAATGGTGAAATGTCTGGGGCACCACTGGGACTAAAGGAAGGGTGGTTTGTGAGCCAGTTGACACTATTTGACTTGCAACAATGTCTAAGCTCAGAAACCCTTGTGGTCACTGGGTTCTCTGTAGCTCTAGCATTTGTCTTGCTTCTTCTGACTACATGGAATATTCCACTGAGTATTTATGGCGCTGCTGCTGTTGGAGGAAGTGTTTTTGTCACCATCGGCCTCCTGGTCCTTCTAGAATGGCAGCTTAGTGGTGTGGAGGCACTCTTCATATCAGCTGCTGCTGGGCTGTCTGTAGACTTTTTAGCCAACTACTGCATATCATATAATTCAGCTCCACACTCTGATAGAATTGGAAGAGTTGCACATTCTCTGAAAAGAATGAGCTGTCCTGTAGCAATAGGATCCGGGGCCTTCTGCTGTGTGGGCATCGCAATGCTCCCTACTACTGCCTTGTTGTTCAGAAAGCTGGGGATTTTCTTATTTCTGGTGAAATGTGTAGCATGTGGATTTGCCACTTTCTTTTTCCAATCCCTATGCTGCTTTTTCGGTCCTCAAAAGAACTGTGGGAAAATAATGTTGCCATGTTCATCTGAACCGGGGACTGAAAGTCTACCCTCCTGCTCAGCAGCAGAACCTAGGTCCTCGACCTGCGCAGCAAACGGAGCTTTTGGAAGATCAAGAGTTCGAAGGAATTTCAATAAAGACGAGGGTAATTACCTTTACCCGAACCATCAGCGTCAAAGACAGCGACAGGTAGAGGGCGGAAGGGAACCCGAGCAGTATGAGCTTCAGCCATTGGCCTGTCAGCTGAGTGACAGCTTTGAGAACAGCACGTGTACTAGTAAGCTCTCCAACAGACCCTCGGTTCTCTCCGATGACATCCAGTTCGGTGGACTGAGTCCCAGGAGGGATGTGGAGAGGAGCAACATTGAGGCAGATAGTGAAGAGCTCTGTGGGAGGCACCACAAAGGCTGTCACCCACCCCCAGCTTTGCAGACCTCTTCCCCATATAAAGAAAACACCCTAAGGCCTGTAGTAGCTCCTCAAGGTGACCTGGCTAAGGAAAGGCTCTTGTGCAAGACGTGCAGAGGACAGTCTTCTGGCATCAAGCACTGGAACGTATCGCTGTCCTCTTCCTCAAGCATGGAGGACACCATCATTAGTCAAACAATAGAAACAATTTACCAGCCGTCCCTCTCAAAGGAAGAGGCCCCTAATAGCACCTTTAAGCATCACCCTCACAAACGCCTCCTGTCATCTCAGAGTTCATTTGACGGGCTAGAGGATTCCAATGAGACTTGCCTGAGTGACATTGAACCTGGACCCTCAAACCAACAGACTTCGATTGAAGCAGAGGGAGAACTGGAACCACAACCAGGGCACCTTAACGGAAAGAGAGACACCCTACGTCTCTCCCTGAGAGAGACCACGTATGAGACAGCCTCTCCGGGGTGTGGGAGGGGCCGTACGAGCCAGAGTGAAGGACCAGTGATGTTGCCAAACAGTAAACCAGATTTGCCTGATGTATGGATCAAACGAGATGGGCAGAGGGAAGATACAAGCTGAATTAGATTTCAAAAGATATGTCTAATCTAAGCATGCAGAAGTGTTCGGTTCATCATCAGTCAGCTTGATTAGCTCAGTCAGAAACGGCAGAATGTTACGTTTGTAATGGATTTACACATTTTGGAAAATTCACAGCTGGACACACACTGGAATTTGGATAATCACTGACCTTTTAGTTATTCAACTGTATTACCCTGATCTATATCCACAGTCTGGATAGATTATTAGACAATAATGTCATTTGAACAAATAATTTCAAAATAAAAAAATGTAGATGTGAGGGAAGGGGCTCTTTTGTTTGAGCTATGTATTCCACGCACCCACCATCAAAACAATACATAAACATGGTGATGGAAGTTACATCACTACAAGTAGATCACAAATTGTGTGTAATTTAAAAAAAAAAACATTTTTGTAAACCACTTCACTGTCAGAATGTACAACACTCATTGCTGTTGTACAAAGTCAAATGCCAAGAAATGTAACATTAATTTGGTGACTTAAGACAATTCTGTGTGTATTAATTATTTAGGGGACCTGAACAGCACTGTTATACACTTACAGTAGGGCGCTGCAGATGCACTGCAGATGTATATAGTGAGCCTTATCCTTTGATAATGAAAGAATGAAGGTCTTGTACATGAAACCAACTGATGTATTGGCAGGCCTGAATCAGACAAAGGTGATTTTTACCAGCTTGGTGGCTCCTTCCATCATTAAACACGACTTGTAGATAACCAGCTTCACAGCACGGTTCAAAGAAATGTAGAATCAGCGTTCTATGTAGAGTAACACGATCTCTACTAAGGCTTGACTGGGTAATCAAATTGTAGTTCTACAGCCGCAGAGCAGCCTTCACTACATTTCACTACCTGCTGGAACATCAGATTAAATATATATATGTGTGTTTGCCTTGACAGAACACATGCAGTCTATGGATCATGGTGTACAATGTGCAGCATGTGCCAAATCTTTGCAACAGTCGTTTTTCCATGAAGAAAATGTAAATGTGTTTTATGTGAAAGGGATTATCCTTTACAATAGTTGGAGTTGTATTTTTGGTTCAAAATACAACCCAGAATAATGTATGTATTAAGGGTGTAATTGTGGTTTGATGAAATGACTGCAAAAACTAATGTGAAGAATTGACAAGAATTGTAAAATGTGCCTACAAGCAGGGTTATTTTGAAGTTGTCTCATCCAAAAGGGTTTCCTTTTGACAACTGATTCAGTGATCATAAGTCTTGGATGAGCTTTTGAAATAACCTGCCTTAGAGAAAAGAATGATAGAACTTAACTTTAGGCTTTTGAGGAGCAGAGAAAACGGAAAGGTTGCAATGACTATTAAAACCTGAGATAACACGGTACTTGTACTCATTTTCACATGGTGGAAAGTTAAAAAATAAAATTTAAAAATGTGTATTTTTCCTGCAGAATGGGTTGTTTTATTCAATGCCATGAAAATAAAATTTCATTGTCAAACTTTATGAAAATGTTTATTTGGTTTTCAATTAGAAGGGCTGTTGAACAAAATCCTAGATAAACATCTTCCTGGCATAGAGTCCAATGGAAACTATATGGTCCAAAGTAATATATTCCTTAACGTGAGTCAGAGGGAAATGAATTATACAATTTAAAAACAGAATTATTCATGATTTACAGAACCGTGAGCCATAGAACTAACAACCGAGCTTGGTTCACCAAGTGTCCAAAGACACTTCAACAATAGTGATATTTGACATCCTATTGGGCACATCACATAGTACACTGCCTGCACTTCTGTTGTACAACATCCCTATAGTGCCTTAGTCTTCAATCCAGTCATCCTTGGCCCAGTCAGGTAGGCGAGTTGAATATTCAAAGTCTGGTCCTTTATAGCGCAACGCATGGAGGTACATGATGAGCTCCTTCTCGGTGGGGTCCGGACGGACAATCTTACACTCGCTACACAGAGAGTCTTTCGTGTTTGTAGCAGCTAAGTGAGAAGATTCTGTGGACTCCGTTTGATCATCATTTTCATCAGCTGGTCCGGGTACTGCACCGGGTAAGGCTGGACTGCTGTGGACCTGAATTGCACTCTGTTCTACGTCACTCAGTGTACAGTCACTTGAAACAGAATTGCAAACACGTGGCAACAGCTCTGGCTGAGGTGTCTGAGCATCAGTCTGCACATTGCTCACCTGTACCAGTCCCTCATCTGGGATGTCTAGGAGATGAAGACTCTCCTTCAAACGATGTTCCTCCAGAATCGCTTTGAGAAGCTCATCGTCGCTCATGCCCATCAGGCCTCCCTTTGCCCTTTGGGGACCCCAAGCAGAGGAGCCATAGACAGGGTCGTTGAGGATGGGGTAGCCCAGGAACTGGAGGTGGACACGAATCTGGTGAGTGCGGCCAGTGAGAGGGAGGCAACGCACTACACTGGAGTGGCCGTTCCAGCTGAGCCTTTGGAAGACTGTGCGGCAATCCTTGCCTTTAGGATGCACTCTGCACAGTCCCACCTTGAAGGAGACCACCAGGATGGGCTCCTCACAGATGATGTCACCCTCTGGGAACTCCCCTTCCACTCGACAGACATACTCCTTCTCCAGCTGTAAAAGATGACAGACTATCAGTCACTTATATCAAACTGTAATAAAGTATATGTTATGTTCCCTCTCAGAGAGAGATTATACTTGAGGCCCTATTTAATCCAAACTGATGACCAAATTTCTAGGATAAGTGACTAAAAAAATAAATATCATCAGGAAACACAATGTTCCTTTTCGATTGATTGGTGCACACTGGACTAGAGGATGTCTTACCTGTCTGTCTCGCACCAACACATCCAGTTTCTGGGACACTTCCAAAGTCCGGGCGAAGAGCAGCACCCCAGATGTTAGGCGGTCCAGCCGGTGCACAGTGTGAAGGCCACATATGCCCCGTTCCTTTCCCAGGATGAAAATGACTGTGTTGTGACGGAAGCGCCCACAAGGATGAACTGGCATCGAGGCTGGCTTGTCAACTACCAAAACCTCCCCATTATCTTCCAAAATCTCCAGTGGCCGTCCAACTACAGGTGGCTCATGGCGATGCACAGTATTCCTCAGGAAGTCATTGTTCTGGAGGAGGAGGGGGAGACAGGTCTGACAATATTTATTCTGCACAGATTTTTTTTTTTACAATTTAGGGACAAAGTTAGATAGACTGTTGTATCTAATTCAAGCCAACATAATCAGCATCCATCTAATTCAAGCCAACATAATCAGAGACAAAGATTGAACTCACCCTGAGTGTTACAGAAAGGTCATCCATTGGGGTTTCATTGAGTCGGATGCGTCCTAGTTTGGAAGCCTTAACGTAGTACTCCAACGGCTCAGCTCGGAATTCACTGCTGAAAACCTCGAGAAGAGTTTTCCCAATCCAGCGTCCCTTGCAGTACGTTTTGAAGTCGAAGTAGTATGGGCGCACTTTGCGTAGACCTCCTTCAAAATAGTATGTGGTTTCATCAAAATGCTCTTTGCTGAAACTTACGCCGGGGTTGCGTTTTTGAGGGGGAGGAATGTATCTCTCTCCTGTACGGAGTTGTTTCTTCCCGCCTCCTCGTCGTCTCTTTCCACGAGTACTTTTCTCTGGGTCGTCCTTCTCTTCGCTCTTACGTTTACAAGTTTCTTTCAACTCGTCTGTGGTAGAATTGACTGAGGTATTTACCGCTGACACCCTCGTCCTTTCTGTCGACTCCATTGTATGCGACATTACTGTAAAATGGTTTTGATGCAAACGTGGGCCAGATGATAACTCATTTACTGAGTTGTAAAGTGTATGTTCTTTTGTCACTTTACAAATTAAATCGCTATAATTTGTGACGTTTGTCAATTGCGCATTGCAAGGTCTAGCACGTGATAGTGTTCTGTTATTGAGCGTTATTTCGCGTTTGTTAAAGATTTGGAGAACATAGAAAATGTTCTTGATATAACGTACCATCAAATTTAAGAAAGAGTATCGTTTTCTCTAGGGAGCTCTGTAAAAATCACTGTTTGTCGGTTAAAGGTAAATAAAATCATCTGTAAAATGTGTCCAAACTACTCACACGTATCTCACTGAAGCAGCCTAACATGCAGCCATGAATGTATGGGTCTCCCTTCCAAATGACTACGGGCACTCGTTGATGACGCCCCTGCGTGTTAGTAGTCCGATTCAAAGCCTTATCAAATATCCTCATCCTCCTGACACTGAATATTGCTTCACACATACAACATAATAAAATCATAGACCTAAATAAATAGCATTTTTGATCTCTTATACAGGCAATGGTTAAATTGATAGAGGCAAAGTGTATTTAAAAAAAGCCCAAAGCCAAACAATCCCATCTCTCTCAAATAAAACAACATTATTTCCCATGCATTTACACACAAACAAGCGTTTTCATTACAATATTTGTATTAATAAATGATGACATTACTGTATAATCATTTCAGTATTTAAAAAATAAAGACTAAACTGCATCTATTCTCATCGTTATGTAAAAATGGTTGTTATTCTGTTGCCGATACAGACTACTTGTAATCATTTATAGGTTAGACTATGTTTACTTGCATTCACATCAGTCATTAGAAAAAAGTTCATGTTCACTTTTATCAAGACATCTTCCTGTTGGTTGGTACGATGACTCAATTTGTATGAGGGTTGTCATATCCCTTTAATTTTTGTCAAATTAAATACATGAATAAGGCGACCTTTCAGCTAGACATCTGTGAGGAACAAACAGTGGGTCGATGTTTTGAATGCATATACAAAACGGGAGCACTTAAATGAACGATTTTAGCAATCACAGACAGAGTCGTTAATCCAAAAGCCCTTGGGAACCCTCTTCAACCCTCTGGGATAATGTTCATCTGCTGCCCAGTTTTAGTCAATAAGCAAATGGGAAGTGTTGCTAGGCAGCAGACAGACAGAGATCAAAAAAAAAAACTCAATAGCTGCAGCACCAGCACCACCATCTGCAAGGGCAACCACACCACATGGAAGTCACCTCCTGCAAGGGCAACCACCCCACACAGCAGTCAGAGCTCACCTCTGGAAAGAAAAACACAGAACAGCATCTCTCAAGAGATCAACTCTAGATGTGGGATGATGAATTAAGGCAAAGTCATGACGGCAGGCGGTGACGAAACTGACATCAGTTAAGGTTTAAGATTTTCATGACCTGCCCATTTATCTGCTTTATACTGTATACTTTATATACAATTTATGTAGCTAGTGTATACGTACCCTTTATATAGTGTATACATACCCTTTATATAGTGAATACATACTCTATATAGAGTATTTTCCTCTAACTTATTCTGTGCCTCTATGGTACCGTTTTTATTGCTATCTAACTGTACTGTTAGTCCTTCAATATCCTTTGTTAATATGGACTCTTTTGATCTAAATTGCTCTTGTTTTATAGATGAGTACTGAATTGCATGGCCTCTAAAGGCACATTTAAAAGTGTCCCATACAGTAAGGGGATCTGCTGTACCGATGTTATGTCTGAAAAAGTCAGTTGCAAATTCTTCTGTCCTAGTTCTAAACAATTTATCATCTAGTAGGCTTTGATTAAATATCCAATATCCTCGCCCACGTGGAAATTCTGTAAGAGTTATATATATGCCAATTATGTGATGATCCGACCTCATTCTGTCCCCTGTCAACACTTTTTAAACTTTTGGTGCCAGAGAGAATGGTATAAGAAAGTAATCAAGACGACTAGCTTGATTAAGCATCCGCAATGTACAGTGGGGAGAACAAATATTTGATTCACTGACGATTTTGCAGGTTTTCCTACTTACAAAGCATGTAGAGGTCTGTAATTTGTATCATAGGAACACTTCAACTGTTAGAGACGGAATCTAAAACAAAAATCCAGAAAATCACATCGTATGATTTTTAAGTAATTAATTTGCATTTTATTCCATGACATAAGTATTTGATCACCTACCAGTAAGAATTCCAGCTCTCACAGACCTGTTAGTTTTTCTTTAAGAAGCCCTCCTGTTCTCCACTCATTACCTGTATTAACTGCACCTGTTTGAACTCATTACCTGTATAAAAGACACCTGTCCACACACTCAATCAAACAGACTCCAACCTCTCCACAATGGCCAAGACCAGAGGGCTGTGTAAGGACATCAGGGATAGAATTGTAGACCTGCACAAGGCTGGGATGGGCTACAGGACAATAGGCAAGCAGCTTGGTGAGAAGGCAACAACTATTGGCGCAATTATTAGAAAATGGAAGAAGTTCAAGATGACGGTCAATCACCCTCGGTCTGGGGCTCCATGCAGGACCTCACCTCGTGGGGCATCAATGATCATGAGGAAGGTGAGGGATGAGCCCAGAACTACACGGCAGGACCTGGTCAATGACCTGAAGAGAGCTGGGACCACAGTCTCAAAGAAAACCATTAGTAATACACTACGCCGTCATGGATTAAAATCCTGCAGCGCACGCAAGGTCCCCCTGCTCAAGCCAGCGCAAATCTAGGCCCGTCTGAAGTTTGCCAATGACCTTCTGGATGATCCAGAGGAGGAATGGGAGAAGGTCATGTGGTCTGATGAGACAAAAATATAGCTTTTTGGTCTAAACTCCACTCGCCATGTTTGGAGGAAGAGGAAGGATGAGTACAACCCCAAGAACACCATCCCAACCGTGAAGCATGGAGGTGGAAACATCATTCTTTGGGGATGCTTTTCTCCAAAGGGGACAGGACGACTGCACCGTATTGAGGGGTGGATGGATGGGGCCATGTATCGCGAGATCTTGGCCAACAACCTCCTTCCCTCAGTAAGAGCATTGAAGATGGGTCGTGGCTGGGTCTTCAGCATGACAACAATCCAAAACACACAGCCAGGGCAACTAAGGAGTGCCTCCGTAAGAAGCATCTCAAGGTCCTGGAGTGGCCTAGCCAGACCTGAACCCGATAGAAAATATTTGGAGGGAGCTGAAATTCCGTATTGCCCAGCGACAGCCTCGAAACCTGAAGGATTTGGAGAAGGTCTGTATGGAGGAGGGGGCCAAAATCCCTACTACAGTGTGTGCAAACCTGGTCAAGAACTACAGGAAACATATAATCTCTGTAATTGCAAACAAAGGTTTCTGTACCAAATATTAAGTTCTGCTTTTCTGATGAATCAAATACTTATGTCATGCAATAAAATGCAAATTAATTACTTAAAAATCATACAATGTGATTTTCTGGATTTTTGGATCTCTCACAGTTGAAGTGTAACTATGATAAAAATGATAGACTTCTACATGCTTTGTAAGTAGGAAAACCTGCAAAATCGGCAGTGTCTCAAATACTTGTTCTCCCCACTGTATATCTCACTAGGTCAGGGTATTTTAGTCTCCATATATCCACTAATTCCAATATATCCATGACATTCATGATTTCCTTAAGTGCCTGAGGGTGATAGTTTGTAGTATGATTTCCTTTCCGGTCCATAGAGGTATTTAAGACCGTATTAAAATCTCCCACCATAATAATAGAGTCTAGTGTTGCTTGTAGAGTTGATCAATTCTTATATATATTTTTAAAGAAGCTTGGATCATTATTATTCGGACCGTATAGGTTAATAAGCCATATCTGTTTATTGTCCAATAACATGTTTAAAATCATCCATCTACCTTGAGGATCTGTTTGGACAATTTGCACATTTGGATCAAAATTATTGTTAATTAAAACCATCACCCCTTTTGAATTTCTTTGCCCATGGGAGAAGTATATTTCGCCCCCCCGTTCTTTTTCCACAAAACTTCATCTAAAACTGTTGAATGGGTTTCCTGTAAACAATAGATATTATATTCCTTCTCTTTTAGCCAGGTAAATACTGATTGTCATTTCTTATTATCTGCTAGGCAATTTACAATTGTAACTGGCTATACTTATTTCACCACTTACCATAATGAGACACAACTTTCAATTATTTTTATCATAATATATGTTTGTAAATGTACCATTAAACAGTAACATGATGATTGAGTGTCTATATAGCTGTACCATGATCTTTGCCTTTCTACTAAGTAAACCTCCAATTGGTCCCTACTATTCCACCCACTAAAAGCCCTCCTCATCCGGAGTTGGGTTGTCATCCCAATGCCTGGCAGACCACCCTCGACCCCCTGTAACCGACTGGGATTACCGAATTGAAGTAGATTAACTACCAAATGCATTTCCATCTCCCTCACCTTGATTTGTATTATATATAGCTGTGGATCATCCTCTATTGTCCCTAACATCTTTTACTCCTTCGCAACAGTTGTGGAATACACACATACGCCCACACACACTCAACCCATACCCCCTCACAACCATAAACTCACTTACTCAACAATTGCACCACCCCAGAGCCCAACTCAAGATAGGTCTTGATTTACAAATGCACTTGCAGTTGCAGCTGCACGAGAAGTCCTGCAAGACCGCACAAAAAATTGGCAAAAATTAAGAGATTTTATTTACCATTGTCACATCCTAGATGATGGAGGTCAAATGTACACCTTTTCCCTGAAACACCCACAATACAGTCACCCGTATTGACCATATTCCCAAGCATCTCCATGCAGTCCGACTTTGATTCCGTGCCACTAGGGTCACAATAATATACCCCCTCTCTGAATGTCCGAGTGTGACCCCCTCCCCATGGGTTACTGCAGCTATTGTTGCCAGCACTGCCACTGCCTGGGTGGGGGCACCCCACCAGGATCCCCACCGGCTAGATACAAGGTAATCAAGGTTCTCATTAACAGCTTTGAGAATTTCCTTGTGTAGTATGCTCCCCCTTTAGGGGCTTTGGCTTTGCAGGACCAACCCTGTCAAGCAGGCTCAGCATCTTGAGGGGGCAGTGCTGCTCTTGGTCTCTGACCATCATTTGGCTGCATACATACCGCTTACAGCATGCACATAAAACAGTTAGGGACTTCTCCTTAGTATCTGAGTCATTCAGGTGGGTGTCTAGGGTATAGGGTCATGGACCGTACCATTAAAATAGGATCATAAATAAATAATTAGACATAATTTATTTTAAAAATGTAGTTCCACCATGATAGGACAATAACAAATCAAATGTATCATCTGTTTTAAAACTGTTCCACCATGATAGGACAATAAATAAATAAGACGTATAATTCATTATAAAAGTATATCCATCATCTGAACAACATTGAAAGCCCTCTCATACCCCGGCCCACACTAATACATTGGCTCTGGGATATGCAACCATTTCATTACTCACTCACTCAACTTACAAACATAACAAATCAAAATAAACATACACCACGCCATCAACACATACTGTGCTTTCTGTTTACTTAGTTTTTATCTTCACTATGTTGAATTAGTGCTTGTGTGTTCAATTAGTTATATGTGAAGATATATAGAAAAGCTATATTTTTTATTGTATTGTTACAATCCATAACCGGGCTATAATTGTGTTTATTTTCCTCATCTATGAGAACTTTCCAATTTTTAAATAACAATGGAGTAGAGTTTGTGTCTCTGAATATTACGTTGCTTTATCTCTCTGTCCGCAGTTTTTCTCACTAGGGACTGGAAAAGTACCTGCTCTATCCAGAGTAGCCTACTGTCCCTTCTCTGATAGCTGGAAATACTAGCTAATCCTTTCACCCTCTTCCATGGTAACACAGTCAGCCATGTGGATGATTGGAAGCATCTAACAGACTGACTCTGGTCTTCCAACATGGTGCCTGGTGCGGTTGCTAGGTGATTTGTGACACAACTGCAAACCCTCTATTATAATAATAATCTGAAATCATAATGGCTATAATGATGTAATAGTGCTCTGACAACATAATGCCCTTAATGGGGTAATAATTATCTGTAATAACAATACACTTTATGTTAGCTAGCCAGAAAACATTGCAAATGTAGCAAAAACGGTTGGTTTAAAATACTACATATAAAATACTACATGTAAGTAGTATTATAGTAAGCCAACAAATGTAAAACTAATATGAGTAGCAAAGCTTTTCCCAATTATTGATCTTCAAAATTCCATTTGGGTTGCGCAATGGCGGAAAAGGAACTGGATGGCGAGTTTGAAAGAAGAAGCGTGTCGAGTAAAGGTTGGAGAAGATGAATGGAAAACAGTCGATGACTGGAACAAAATGGAAATGGACTAAAATTGAAGAATATGATAAGTGTAATGCAGACAAGTATTAGTTTTCTGGTTGGGATGTGTTTTTTTGGATAAGGATGAATATCTGGGAGATACGTATGACGTCTTGGTGCTTTCAAGACCACTGGTGCTTTCAAGACCACTGGTGCTTTCAAGACCACTGGTGCTTTCAAGACCACTGGTGCTTTCAAGACCACTGGTGCGTTCAAGACCACTCTGAAGACAATGGGTCAAATCATGATGCCAGTGATCCTCAGGTTGTAATGTCGGAGCTCTAGAAAGACGTCTGAGTTTCCGACTTGGAATTCCCAGTTGGATGACCATCCAAAACTATTTTTCCCAGTCGGCACCTGTTTTTTTTTCCAGAGTGACCAGTTGTCTTGAATGCGCTGACATCGGAAGTCGGAGAGTTCCCAGTTGTTTTGAACATGGCATTACCATTAGGCAGAAGAGGCAATTGCCTCACAGACCTCACATCATCAAGGGGCCTCGTGAGCTTTTGGGTGATAAAACCTAAAGAGCATTCCAGAGCATGAGTTAGTGTTTCTGTTCTATATGGTACCAGGGAGAGATGGTTCCAGTTTGGAGTTGGAGGGACAGACAATGAAAACTGTTGACACAGCAGATACTGTCTGCTATGTATTATAGGGATCTTTCATACAAATCTTAACTATGTGACCCAATCTTTATATCTGTTGTTCGTCATGTAGGTTGAAAGGGGTGTATCTTGGCTATAAAAGACGTTTGTACTTTTGTCTCGCCGCTCTCAACGGATCATCAGAAACTATGATTCGTCGACCAGCCATTGCTATTGCAAAGCTCTCACTGTTAAAGATGTAGTTTAAGTATAACTCTGACTTGTGTGATAAGTTTGTCTCTCCTCATTTGATAGTAAAGAAATGAACCACCAGTGGTTAGTACCCGTCACCTGACCAGAATGGAAAAAGGGAAGAAAGTCTGCTGGTTATTTATTTTTATATATACAAAGAACACCTCCCTATGCATTTAAAGATATATAAGGTGCAACAGGAGGAGTATATAAGGTAAAACTGGGGGAGTATATAAGGTACCACAGGAGGAGTATATAAGGTACCACAGGAGGAGTATATAAGGTACCACAGGAGGAGTATATAAGGTACCACAGGAGGGGTGTATAAAGTACCACAAGAGGGGTGTATAAAGTACCACAGGAGGAGTATATAAGGTACCACAGGAGTGGTGTATAAGGTACCATAGGAGGAGTATATAAGGTACCACAGGAGGGGTATATAAAGTACCACAAGAGGGGTGTATAAAGTACCACAGGAGGAGTATATAAGGTACCACAGGAGGGGTGTATAAGGTACCATAGGAGGGGTATATAAAGTAAAACAGGAGGAGTATATAAGGTACCACAGGAGGGGTATATAAGGTACCACAGGATGGGGTATATAAGGTACCACAGGATGGGGTATATAAAGTACCACAAGAGGGGTGTATAAGGTACCATAGGAGGGGTATATAAAGTAAAACAGGAGGGGTGTATAAGGTACCATAGGAGGAGTATATAAGGTACCACAGGAGGGGTATATAAGGTACCACAGGATGGGGTATATAAGGTACCACCGGATGGGGTATATAAAGTACCACAAGAGGGGTGTATAAGGTACCACAGGGGCGTTATTTAAGGTACCACAGGAGGGATTTATAAGGTACCACAGGAGATTGGTGGCATCTTAATTGGGAAGGACGGGCTTGTGGTAATGGATGGAGCGGAATTGGTGGAAGGGTATCAAATACACATTAAACACATGATTTCCATTCCATTCACCATTATTACGAGCCGTCCTCCCCTCAGCAGACTCCGCTGTAAGGTATGGAGTAAGACCATTCGTCCCCAAAATACTACAATGTAAAAAAGTGTAAAGAATTTGGCAATGTGGCAAATGTGTATACTGAAGATTGGAGTGAAGAAGGTCAGTGCTGCAATTGTGGAGTAGAGGATGATGATCCAGAGTTCCTATAAGGGTGAAGGAAGTCGAGGTGGTGAAAGTCAGGACGTTCTATCAGATCTCCTATGTGGAGGTAAAAGGATGATGTGCCGCCCTCAGGCTCCTTGGAGGTTTTGTTTTATTTTTGCGATCTTTCTGTTTTCATCCCGCACAGTAGGTGGCGGCAATTTACCTTTTGGGGTATAGTCTGCCAATAAAGCTTGAAGGAGAAATAGAAGAAGGAGAAGATGAAGATGGAAAAGGAAGAAGATGATGATGATTTCATTTGGCATCAGCTGTAGCATAGATATTAGAGATAAGCATATCTGGCTGTAGGCCAGACAAACCTAATCACACTGATAACCTTATTTTTGTGATCTTTTTGTTTTCATCCCTCACAGTAGGTTGCGGCAATTCACCTTTTGGGGTGTAGTCGGCCAATAAACCCTAAAGGGGAAGAAGAAGAAGAAGAAGAAGAAGAAGAAGAAGAAGAAGAAGAAGAAGAAGAAGAAGAAGAAGAAGAAGAAGAAGATGATGATTTAATTTGGCCTCAGCTGTAGCAGAGATATTAGAGAAATGTATCTCTGGCTGTAGGACGGTCAAACCTAACCCTAACCACATTGCTAACCTTATGCCTAAACCTAACCATAAATTAACACCAAAAATCTTTATTAAAAAAATTAAAAAACGATTTAATTTAACCTATTTTGACTTTGTGGCTGTAGTAACTAGAGACAACCATGTAGGACCCAGCTGCAGGACACACTTCCTGGTCCCCACAGAGCTGGCCAATAATATTGGGATTACATAAATCAAAGCCAATAAGCATCCATAGATAGAACCTCAGAATGACTTGACAGGCCTTATTTTATCTAGTCAGATCACTCAAAACACGCCAAAGAAGGATTGCCTTGTTTGGATTTTGTTTGGGATATTCTTCCAGCTAGAGGAGCAGGCTAGCTAGCTAACGTTAACAAAGTAAAGTCCTAGATACTACCTGGTAAAATACGGTTTAGCTGCTCTAAATTGAAGTCGAAGGTAAGACACCAATAAACAAATTTCAGCTAGCAGAGTGAATGTTTACCATTTATTATTTCAAATTCCAATGACAAGGTGATTATTTTAGTTGCAGCTAGCTAACGTTAACTAAATTGGCGTTAACATTAACTAGCTAGCTACATCTAAAGTACGGTAATATCCTAGCTAACAAATAGGAACATTCTGATTCATTGTTGCAGTTTATCTAATTTCTAATTTGGTGGACAGTTTACCAACACCTTGGGTTTGGTATACCTTCAAACTTAATTGCATTGCTCTTTCTAGCTGTAATTTAATGTATTATTGAGCTTGCTATTAGTAGTTCATCACTTTTTTCCATGGTAGAAAAAGTACTAAATTGTCATACTTGAGTAAAAGTAAAGCTAACTTAATAGAAAATGACTCAAGTGAAAGTCACCCAGTAAAATACTACTTGAGTAAAAATCTCAAAATATTTGGTTTTATATATACTTAAGTACCAAAAGTAAATGGAATTGCTCAAATATCTTAAGTATCAACAGTATTAATAATTTTAAATTCCTTATATTAAGCAAACCAGACGGCACACTTGTATATTTAAAAAAAAAAAAGTATTTACGGATAGCCAGGGGCACACTCCAACACTCAGACATTTACAAATTAAGCATTTGTGTTTAGTGAGTGTGCCCGGTCAGAGGCAGTAGAGGGATGACAAGGGATGTTTTCTTTATAAGTGTTAATTGGAACATTTTCCTGTAAATATGTAGTGAGTACTTTTGTGTGCGAGGAAAAATGTATGGAGTAAAAAGTAGATTATTTTCTTTAGGAATGTAGTAAAGTAAAAGTTGGCAGAAATATAAATAGTAAAGTCATGTACAGATACTTTAAAGTACTACTTAAGTAGTTTTTTGGAGTATTTTTACCTAAGTACTTACTTACTTACTGACTTTATTGTCCCCATGGGGAAATTTTGTTGCAGTGTCATGTACACATTTAAAGTGGTGTTTAAATACAAAATAAGATTGACAATACAACTTTCATAACAGTTACGCACCAATAAAAATAATAATAGTAAGAAATAAGAAATAAAACGTTCTTTTTTTTTAAAGAAGAAAAGACTAGCCTGCTGGCTTTACGGGGGTCAATGGGAACATTCGCCCGAGTTATTTAGGAGGGATATCACACCTGGCATAAATTATTGTCTTGTTCTGTTTTTCCTGCTGAGGGGTGCCCTATACCTGCGCCCAGAGGGGAGTAATTCAAAGTCCAGGTACAGGGGGTGGCTTGGGTCTAAAATGACAACACTGACTATATTGTTGATGATGCTTGTCTCAACAGATCACTGTATCTACATGAAGATGATTGACGATTTCGAGAGTCATAAGGCCTGGCTGCCTGATGTGCAGGTGCAGGAGGAAGATCAAGGCCGAGGAGAGGATAATGCTGCTCTGTTCAAAGATTCATTCCAACCGTCACATGTTGACAATGACCTGCAATCTAATGGCATGTCTATGAGTTTCTCCTCTCACAGCGTCTGGGAACCTATGGAAGACTCGGATGTCTACATTGCTAGTTTAGGTAAAGTCAATCTAATATCGACCTTCTGTTTTGACTCACCCTTATCTATGGCCCAGTTGATGCCATCAATAGGGCTGTGGCGGTCATTACATTTTGTCAGCCTGTTATTGTCATGCAAAAGACTGGCAGTCTCACGCTAATTGACCATTAATTAACAGAAAGATGTTTAGCATCTCCAGGCTCTACTCATACAAGCAGCATACAAGATTCTGATGTGCACCTTTGGAACATCTACATTTTAAAAAGTATAATAAATCAATTGAATACACACCATCACAATAAATTCATTATTTATGTTAGTCAGGTCTAAACAAAACATTATGATAGGATGATAAAAAATAAAACAATTCAGAATATGTGTTGGGCCTACTTTATATTATCTGGCTATCCACCATACTATAGGCTTGTTCATTTAGCAGACAAGTTATACGTCCCGTGCCATTATTTTATATGTTATAGGATTTTATAATAATAAGAAGAATATATTTGAACTTAGCTGAATAAAATATAATCAATATTTTTCCCATTCTGGAGCGAGAGTGCGCGCATATGAAGTGGCTATGTTGAGCACAAAAGTGATAATTTGAAACAGGTCCTATATACTAGATTTAGAGTTATTTGGGAACTTTAGAATGCCTTATAAATCAAAAGATATATGGGCTGCATGATGAGACTGTATAGGGCTATTGATGAGACTGTATAGGGCTATTGATGAGACTGTATATGGGCTGCATGATGAGACTGTATAGGGCTATTGATGAGACTGTATATGGGCTGCATGATGAGACTGTATAGGGCTATTGATGAGACTGTATAGGGCTATTGATGAGACTGTATAGGGCTATTGATGAGACTGTATAGGGCTATTGATGAGACTGTATAGGGCTATTGATGAGACTGTATAGGGCTATTGATGAGACTGTATATGGGCTGCATGATGAGACTGTATATGGGCTGCATGATGAGACTATATAGGGCTATTGATGAGACTGTATAGGGCTATTGATGAGACTGTATATGGGCTGCATGATGAGACTATATAGGGCTATTGATGAGACTGTATAGGGCTATTGATGAGACTGTATAGGGCTATTGATGAGACTGTATAGGGCTATTGATGAGACTGTATAGGGCTATTGATGAGACTGTATAGGGCTGATGAGACTGATGAGACTATATAGGGCTATTGATGAGACTGTATAGGGCTATTGATGAGACTGTATATGGGCTGCATGATGCGACTATATAGGGCTATTGATGAGACTGTATAGGGCTATTGATGAGACTGTATATGGGCTGCATGATGCGACTATATAGGGCTATTGATGAGACTGTATAGGGCTATTGATGAGACTGTATAGGGCTATTGATGAGACTGTATAGGGCTATTGATGAGACTGTATAGGGCTATTGATGAGACTGTATATGGGCTGCATGATGAGACTGTATAGGGCTATTGATGAGACTGTATATGGGCTGCATGATGAGACTGTATAGGGCTATTGATGAGACTGTATAGGGCTATTGATGAGACTGTATAGGGCTATTGATGAGACTGTATAGGGCTATTGATGAGACTGTATAGGGCTATTGATGAGACTGTATAGGGCTATTGATGAGACTGTATATGGGCTGCATGATGAGACTGTATATGGGCTGCATGATGAGACTATATAGGGCTATTGATGAGACTGTATAGGGCTATTGATGAGACTGTATATGGGCTGCATGATGCGACTATATAGGGCTATTGATGAGACTGTATAGGGCTATTGATGAGACTGTATAGGGCTATTGATGAGACTGTATAGGGCTATTGATGAGACTGTATAGGGCTATTGATGAGACTGTATATGGGCTGCATGATGAGACTATATAGGGCTATTGATGAGACTGTATAGGGCTATTGATGAGACTGTATATGGGCTGCATGATGCGACTATATAGGGCTATTGATGAGACTGTATAGGGCTATTGATGAGACTGTATATGGGCTGCATGATGCGACTATATAGGGCTATTGATGAGACTGTATAGGGCTATTGATGAGACTGTATAGGGCTATTGATGAGACTGTATAGGGCTATTGATGAGACTGTATAGGGCTATTGATGAGACTGTATATGGGCTGCATGATGAGACTGTATAGGGCTATTGATGAGACTGTATAGGGCTATTGATGAGACTGTATATGGGCTGCATGATGCGACTATATAGGGCTATTGATGAGACTGTATAGGGCTATTGATGAGACTGTATATGGGCTGCATGATGCGACTATATAGGGCTATTGATGAGACTGTATAGGGCTATTGATGAGACTGTATAGGGCTATTGATGAGACTGTATAGGGCTATTGATGAGACTGTATAGGGCTATTGATGAGACTGTATATGGGCTGCATGATGAGACTATATAGGGCTATTGATGAGACTGTATAGGGCTATTGATGAGACTGTATATGGGCTGCATGATGCGACTATATAGGGCTATTGATGAGACTGTATAGGGCTATTGATGAGACTGTATATGGGCTGCATGATGCGACTATATAGGGCTATTGATGAGACTGTATAGGGCTATTGATGAGACTGTATATGGGCTGCATGATGAGACTATATAGGGCTATTGATGAGACTGTATAGGGCTATTGATGAGACTGTATATGGGCTGCATGATGCGACTATATAGGGCTATTGATGAGACTGTATATGGGCTGCATGATGAGACTATATAGGGCTATTGATGAGACTGTATAGGGCTATTGATGAGACTGTATAGGGCTATTGATGAGACTGTATAGGGCTATTGATGAGACTGTATAGGGCTATTGATGAGACTGTATATGGGCTGCATGATGAGACTATATAGGGCTATTGATGAGACTGTATAGGGCTATTGATGAGACTGTATATGGGCTGCATGATGCGACTATATAGGGCTATTGATGAGACTGTATAGGGCTATTGATGAGACTGTATATGGGCTGCATGATGAGACTATATAGGGCTATTGATGAGACTGTATAGGGCTATTGATGAGACTGTATATGGGCTGCATGATGCGACTATATAGGGCTATTGATGAGACTGTATATGGGCTGCATGATGCGACTATATAGGGCTATTGATGAGACTGTATAGGGCTATTGATGAGACTGTATATGGGCTGCATGATGCGACTATATAGGGCTATTGATGAGACTGTATAGGGCTATTGATGAGACTGTATATGGGCTGCATGATGCGACTATATAGGGCTATTGATGAGACTGTATAGGGCTATTGATGAGACTGTATATGGGCTGCATGATGCGACTATATAGGGCTATTGATGAGACTGTATAGGGCTATTGATGAGACTGTATATGGGCTGCATGATGCGACTATATAGGGCTATTGATGAGACTATATATGGGCTGCATGATGCGACTATATAGGGCTATTGATGAGACTGTATATGGGCTGCATGATGCGACTATATATGGGCTATTGATGAGACTGTATAGGGCTATTGATGAGACTGTATATGGGCTGCATGATGCGACTATATAGGGCTATTGATGAGACTGTATAGGGCTATTGATGAGACTGTATATGGGCTGCATGATGCGACTATATAGGGCTATTGATGAGACTGTATAGGGCTATTGATGAGACTGTATATGGGCTGCATGATGAGACTATATAGGGCTATTGATGAGACTGTATAGGGCTATTGATGAGACTGTATATGGGCTGCATGATGCGACTATATAGGGCTATTGATGAGACTGTATATGGGCTGCATGATGCGACTATATAGGGCTATTGATGAGACTGTATATGGGCTGCATGATGCGACTATATAGGGCTATTGATGAGACTGTATATGGGCTGCATGATGAGACTGTATAGGGCTATTGATGAGACTGTATAGGGCTATTGATGAGACTGTATAGGGCTATTGATGAGACTATATAGGGCTATTGATGAGACTATATAGGGCTATTGATGAGACTGTATAGGGCTATTGATGAGACTGTATAGGGCTATTGATGAGACTGTATAGGGCTATTGATGAGACTGTATAGGGCTATTGATGAGACTGTATAGGGCTATTGATGAGACTATATAGGGCTATTGATGAGACTATATAGGGCTATTGATGAGACTGTATATGGGCTGCATGATGCGACTATATAGGGCTATTGATGAGACTGTATAGGGCTATTGATGAGACTGTATATGGGCTGCATGATGCGACTATATAGGGCTATTGATGAGACTGTATAGGGCTATTGATGAGACTGTATATGGGCTGCATGATGAGACTATATAGGGCTATTGATGAGACTGTATAGGGCTATTGATGAGACTGTATATGGGCTGCATGATGCGACTATATAGGGCTATTGATGAGACTGTATATGGGCTGCATGATGCGACTATATAGGGCTATTGATGAGACTGTATATGGGCTGCATGATGCGACTATATAGGGCTATTGATGAGACTGTATATGGGCTGCATGATGAGACTGTATAGGGCTATTGATGAGACTGTATAGGGCTATTGATGAGACTGTATAGGGCTATTGATGAGACTATATAGGGCTATTGATGAGACTATATAGGGCTATTGATGAGACTGTATAGGGCTATTGATGAGACTGTATAGGGCTATTGATGAGACTGTATAGGGCTATTGATGAGACTGTATAGGGCTATTGATGAGACTGTATAGGGCTATTGATGAGACTATATAGGGCTATTGATGAGACTATATAGGGCTATTGATGAGACTGTATAGGGCTATTGATGAGACTATATAGGGCTATTGATGAGACTATATAGGGCTATTGATGAGACTATATAGGGCTATTGATGAGACTATATAGGGCTATTGATGAGACTGTATAGGGCTATTGATGAGACTGTATAGGGCTATTGATGAGACTATATAGGGCTATTGATGAGACTATATAGGGCTATTGATGCGACTATATAGGGCTATTGATGCGACTATATAGGGCTATTGATGCGACTATATAGGGCTATTGATGAGACTGTATAGGGCTATTGATGCGACTATATAGGGCTATTGATGAGACTGTATAGGGCTATTGATGAGACTGTATAGGGCTATTGATGAGACTGTATAGGGCTATTGATGAGACTATATAGGGCTATTGATGAGACTGTATAGGGCTGTTGATGAGACTGTATAGGGCTGTTGATGAGACTGTATAGGGCTATTGATGCGACTATATAGGGCTATTGATGCGACTATATAGAGCTATTGATGCGACTATATAGGGCTATTGATGCGACTATATAGGGCTATTGATGAGACTATATAGGGCTATTGATGCGACCTATCTAGGGCTATTGATGCGACCTATATAGGGCTATTGATGCGACCTATATAGGGCTATTGATGCGACCTATATAGGGCTATTGATGCGACCTATATAGGGCTATTGATGCGACCTATATAGGGCTATTGATTGATGCGACCTGTATAGGGCTATTGATTGATGCGACCTGTATAGGGCTATTGATTGATGCGACCTGTATAGGGCTATTGATTGATGCGACCTGTATAGGGCTATTGATTGATGCGACCTGTATAGGGCTATTGATTGATGCAACCTGTATAGGGCTATTGATGCGACCTGTATAGGGCTATTGATGATTTGAGAAAGTCACCGAAAAAAAAGCATGCTCTGTTCCTTGCCTCAGACTGCACAGCCTGTTCTCTTATCAAGTGATCATATTTTCACCCATCAGACTATTTTCAACTTCATCTTGTCTTTACTAATATGTAACATTTGTTTTCGAATTTATAATGGCCCATTATCAAATGGGTAGGAAGAGGGGGGAAACACATGTCATCCATATGCACTGGAATAGCGAATGGAGGCCGCTTTCCTGCCGATAAGTTTCTCATGTTGGGTAGGCTACTCTGGTAATTTCACTGCGGCAAATGGAATGCTCTGCCTAAACTCTGTATGCAATGGGTTCTCCCTGTCCCTGCAGCTACCCCGTGCTTAATTTGGGAAACCAAGTGAAATCTATTGCGGAACATCAATAGTAACATGTTTTAACAACGAAACAAAGAATTTAATTTAACTGTTGACAGACCCTCTCTTTGCGTGCTGGAGAAAGAAATGAAGGAGAGAGGGGAGGAGATATTCTGTAGCTAAAGGTAATGTCTTAATTATTGGGCGGCAGGTAGCCTAGTGTTTAGAGCGTTGGGCCAGTAACTGAAAAGTTGCTAGATCGAGTCCCCTAGCTGACATGGTACAAATCTGTCATTCTGCCCCTGAACAAGGCAGTTTAACCCACTGTTCCTAGAATTTGTTCTTAACTGACTTGGCTAGTTAAGTAAAGACTAAATAAATAAATGAACATTTAACAAAAAGCAATATTAATAGGCTATGCAAAATCCAAAACAAATGCACTATAATTGTAGGCTAAATCTGAATTTGTTTATTTTAGGATAGACAAATTATTTACCAAATATCGTAAATCAGTATTTTGTTTAATGTTTTTCTGCCATGTGTAATTATGCGGTTGGCAATGTATTGTATAACGGCACAATCATTATTTTAATTCAGCTTTTGAGAGGGCTTGGGTTCATATATAGGCCTGTGCTTATGCATTAGCTCTAATATGCATATGTCAGTTTTGAATTAATCATCACCTTAGAAAGCGCTGACCACTTCGTGGTCAGGCTTTGAAACAACATCCACAAGTACCATGTTTTCCACTCATGTCAGAGTGGTTAGCAGGACAATAGAGCCCTGAGTAACCAGGCCATTAGCGACCTGATGATCGTTAGCGAATTGGGTAGGCTACTACTAATGCATGTCCAGAATGCATAAAACGAGATTTCCGTGACTCAACTGTCATGTAGAATTTTACTGCAGCCGTGGCGATAATAGAGTCACCGTTAACAGTGCTAGTCATGACTCATGACTGCAGGTGTGGAGGTAATATAGTCACCGTAACAGCCCTAGCCATCAACCCTGGTCCTTGCTAGTATGGAACAAAAGCCTGTATACCCAACAGCTACCTAGGACCAGTGTTGGTGACCATCACTGCTTTACTGTAGTTAAGAGGGTCAGTCTTCTTTCCAGTCTTGATGTTGGATTGCCTCTGTACCGGTACCCCCTGTATATAGCCTCCACATTGACTCTGTACCGGTACCCTCTGTATATAGCCTCCACATTGACTCTGTACTGGTACCCCCTGTATATAGCCTCCACATTGACTCTGTACTGGTACCCCCTGTATATAGCCTCCACATTGACTCTCTACCGGTACCCCCTGTATATAGCCTCCACATTGACTCTGTACCGATACCCCCTGTATATAGCCTCCACATTGACTCTGTACCGGTACCCTCTGTATATAGCCTCCACATTGACTCCGTACCGATACCCCCTGTATATAGCCTCCACATTGACTCTGTACCGGTACCCCCTGTATATAGCCTCCACATTGACTCTGTACCGGTACCCCCTGTATATAGCCTCCACATTGACCTTGTACCGGTACCCCCTGTATATAGCCTCCACATTGTCTCTGTACCGGTACCCCCTGTATATAGCCTCCACATTGACTCTCTACCGGTACCCCTGTATATAGCCTCCACATTGACTCTGTACCGATACCCCTGTATATAGCCTCCACATTGACTCTGTACCGGTACCCTCTGTATATAGCCTCCACATTGACTCGTACCGATACCCCCTGTATATAGCCTCCACATTGACTCTGTACCGGTACCCCTGTATATAGCCTCCACATTGACTCTGTACCGGTACCCCTGTATATAGCCTCCACATTGACCTTGTACCGGTACCCCCTGTATATAGCCTCCACATTGTCTCTGTACCGGTACCCCCTGTATATAGCCTCCACATTGACTCTCTACCGATACCCCCTGTATATAGCCTCCACATTGACTCTCTACCGATACCCCCTGTATATAGCCTCCACATTGACTCTCTACCGATACCCCCTGTATATAGCCTCCACATTGACTCTCTACCGATACCCCCTGTATATAGCCTCCACATTGACTCTCTACCGATACCCCCTGTATATAGCCTCCACATTGACTCTGTACCGGTACCCCCTGTATATAGCCTCCACATGGACTCTGTACCGGTACCCCTGTATATAGCCTCCACATTGACTCTGTACCGGTACCCCCTGTATATAGCCTCCACATTGACTCTGTACCGGTACCCCCTGTATATAGCCTCCACATGGACTCTGTACCGGTACCCCCTGTATATAGCCTCCACATTGACTCTGTACCGGTACCCCCTGTATATAGCCTCCACATTGACTCTGTACCGGTACCCCCTGTATATAGCCTCCACATTGACTCTGTACCGGTACCCCCTGTATATAGCCTCCACATTGACTCTGTACCGGTACCCCCTGTATATAGCCTCCACATTGACTCTGTACCGGTACCCCCTGTATATAGCCTCCACATTGACTCTGTACTGGTACCCCCTGTATATAGCCTCCACATTGACTCTGTACCGGTACCCCCTGTATATAGCCTCCTTATTGTTATTTTATTATGTATTTAGTTTGTTTGGTAAATATTTTCTTATCTCTTGAACTGCATTGTTAGTTAAGGGCTCTGAAGTAAGCATTTCACAGTAAGGTCTACACCTGTTGTATTCCGCGCATGTGACAAATAATTTGATTTAATTTGATAGGTGTAAGTTGTAGTTCATGCAGAATATTTTATGTCCAGAAAGATAATGAATTGGGAAAGTATCCAAACACAGGGTTTTACTGTTAATCCTGGTCTCCCCTTGGCTAATTGGAATGATTGTGAGATAGCCAGAAATCAAGGTCCCATATTACTAATGAAATTCATTCTAACTCCTGTCTTTCAGAGAATCGTCTGAAGAGAGTAAAGGGCCAGTGTACAGAGGTGACGTCTAGGGAGATGCTGCACTCCCTATCTCAGGCCAAAACAGAATGCTGGGATAGATTCTTGCACGACGCTCAGAGCTCGGAAATCTTTCAGGAGGACGAGCTAGATCAGAGGTGAGTAGAAGAGCATCATTTGTTGTACAGGCAGAAGTAAGTCTATAAAACTCACTATCACTGAGCAGCTTTGAAGGCTGAGCTTGTAAAGTGTCTTACAGGTCCAGCGATTGTTCTGTTGTCAACCTTGCCTCTTTGTGTAATGATAGGATGTGTGATAACTTCCCTTCACAGTACCCTGGAGCATCTAAAGCGTTGGCTGGTACCTGAGAAAGTGGCCATCAGCGCTGAGGAGCTGGAGTGTCTCCTCCTGCCGTCACTGAGCCGAGAGTAGACCTCCACGGACCAATCACAGAGCAGACCAGAGGCAGCCGCTCAGAACCATGAAGAGGACAAGAGTCCCATACCTGAGAAATAGCTTCCTGTTCACCGCAGACATTTTTATAAGTTATCATGTGTTATTCATGTTCAGAAACATGATTGAATTTCCTGTACTGTCATTAGGTTATTAGGTTATGTGTATTTGTCTTTATTATTGAGGAGAAAGAATTCGGTGGCATATCGTTGCAAATATTGGATCGGTCAATTTTTTTTGTCATGTTACACCCATCAAATATTGGATCGGTCCATTTTTTTTGTCATGTTACACCCATCAAATATTGGATCGGTCCATTTTTTTGTCATGTTACACCCATCAAATATTGGATCGGTCCATTTTTTTGTCATGTTACACCCATCAAATATTGGATCGGTCCATTTTTTTTGTCATGTTACACCCATCAAATATTGGATCGGTCCATTTTTTTTGTCATGTTACACCCATCAAATATTGGATCGGTCCATTTTTTTTGTCATGTTACACCCATCAAATATTGGATCGGTCCATTTTTTTGTCATGTTACACCCATCAAATGTTGTTGATTTTATGATATGGTTGAAATAAAAAGCAGTTAATTCTTGGGGTAATATCCCGAAACCGCACCGGGTGCATTTTTGTTAGGCTACTACACTATGTTGGTCTATAATGTTGTAACGAGCTTTGGCACTGCTTTAAGATACCAGTCCAATCAAGAGTATTAATAGCTCAGATGAAATCATTATAAATGTAGTTACTATATGTTCATTACCATGTATGATAAATATACTACGTTCATTATTACCATGTATGATAAATATATTACGCTCATTATAATGTATGATAAATATATTACGCTCATTATAATGTATGGTAAATATATTACGCTCATTATAATGTATGATAAATATATTACGCTCATTATAATGTATGGTAAATATATTACGTTCAATATTATGTATGATAAATATACTACGTTCAATATTATGTATGGTAAATATATAATTTCATTATAATGTAGTATATTTACCGTACATGGTAATAATGAACGTAGTATAATGTATGATAAATATACTACGTTCATTATAATGTATGGTAAATATATTACGCTCATTATAATGTATGGTAAATATATTACGCTCATTATAATGTATGATAAATATATTACGCTCATTATAATGTATGATAAATATACTACGTTTATTATAATGTATGATAAATATACTACGTTCAATATTATGTATGATAAATATACTACGTTCAATATTATGTATGGTAAATATATAATTTCATTATAATGTAGTATATTTACCGTACATGGTAATAATGAACGTGGTAAATTTATCACACATGGTAAAGAACATAGTATATGATTAGCATTAGTATTATTAGTACCATGTATGATAAATAAGCTACATTCATTACCATGTATGATAAATATACTTATTTCATAATGTATGGTAAATATATACTTTCATAATGTATGATAAATATACTACGTTCATGACCATGTATGATAAATATACTACGTTCATTATAATGTATGATAAATATACTACATTCATGACCACGTATGGTAAATATACTATGTTCATTATTACCATGTATGATAAATATACTACGTTCATTATAATGTATGGTAAATATACTACGTTCATTATTATGTATGATAAATATACTACGTTCATGACCATGTATGATAAATATATTACTTTCATTACCACGTGTGATAAATAAACTACGTTCATTATCATGTGTAATGTACTGTGCTAGATATTTTAGATTCTGTAAGTTGGATGAGAGATTCAATTTTATTACGGAAGCTTTTGAAACAAAGCTAATGAACTTGAAAAAACTATTTCTCTACTTGTCTTTCTTTCAAGTTCAGAAAATACTCCCAAAAATCACTGGACATGCACACTACATGATACTCTTTAGCCTCTACTGTATAGTCTCTACTCTATAGCCTCTACTGTATATCCTCTACTGTATATCCTCTACTGTATATCCTCTACTGTATAGCCTCTACTGTATATCCTCTACTGTATAGCCTCTACTGTATATCCTTTACTGTATATCCTCTACTGTATAGCCTCTACTGTATATCCTCTACTGTATATCCTTTACTGTATATCCTCTACTCTATAGCCTCTACTGTATATCCTCTAATGTATATCCTCTACTGTATATCCTCTACTCCATAGTCTACTCTATAGCCTCTACTGTATATCCTTTCCTGTATATCCTCTACTATATAGTCTCTACTGTATAGCCTCTACTGTATAGCCTCTACTGTATATCCTCTACTGTATAGCATCTACTGTATATACTTTACTGTATAGTCGCTACTGTATAGCCTCTACTGTATAGCCTCTACTGTATATCCTCTACTGTATAGTCTCTACTGTATATCCTTTACTGTATATCCTCTACTATATAGTCTCTACTCTATAGCCTCTACTGTATATCCTCTACTCTATAGTCTCTACTCTATAGCCTCTACTGTATATCCTTTACTGTATATCCTCTACTATATAGTCTCTACTGTATAGCCTCTACTGCATAGCCTCTACTGCATAGCCTCTACTGTATATCCTATACTCTATAGTCTCTACTGTATATTCTCTACTGTATATCCTCTACTGTATAGGCTCTACTGTATATCCTCTACTGTATATCCTCTACTGTATATCCTCTACTGTATAGTCTCTACTGTATAGCCTCTACTGTATAGCCTCTACTGTATAGTCTCTACTGTATATCCTCTACTTTATAGTCTCTACTGTATATCCTCTACTGTATATCCTCTACTGTATAGGCTCTACTGTATATCCTCTACTGTATAGCTCTACTGTATAGCATCTACTGTATATCCTTTACTGTATAGTCTCTACTGTATAGCCTCTACTGTATAGCCTCTACTGTATATCCTCTACTGTATATCCTCTACTATATAGTCTCTACTGTATAGCCTCTACTGCATAGCCTCTACTGTATAGCCTCTACTGCATAGCCTCTACTGCATAGCCTCTACTGTATATCCTATACTCTATAGTCTCTACTGTATATCCTTTACTGTATATCCTCTACTATATAGTCTCTACTGTATAGCCTCTACTGCATAGCCTCTACTGTATAGCCTCTACTGCATAGCCTCTACTGTATATCCTATACTCTATAGTCTCTACTGTATATCCTCTACTGTATATCCTCTACTGTATAGGCTCTACTGTATATCCTCTACTGTATATCCTCTACTGTATATCCTCTACTGTATAGCCTCTACTGTATAGCCTCTACTGTATATCCTCTACTGTATATCCTCTACTGCATAGCCTCTACTGTATATCCTATACTCTATAGTCTCTACTGTATATCCTCTACTGCATAGCCTCTACTGTATAGCCTCTACTGCATAGCCTCTACTGTATATCCTATACTCTATAGTCTCTACTGTATATCCTCTACTGTATAGGCTCTACTGTATATCCTCTACTGTATATCCTCTACTGTATAGGCTCTACTGTATATCCTCTACTGTATAGTCTCTACTCTATAGCCTCTACTGTATATCCTTTACTGTATATCCTCTACTATATAGTCTCTACTGTATAGCCTCTACTGCATAGCCTCTACTGTATAGCCTCTACTGCATAGCCTCTACTGTATATCCTATACTCTATATCCTCTACTGTATATCCTCTACTGTATATCCTCTACTGTATAGTCTCTACTGTATATCCTCTACTGTATAGGCTCTACTGTATATCCTCTACTGTATAGCCTCTACTGTATATCCTCTACTGTATATCCTATACTCTATATCCTCTACTGTATATCCTCTACTGTATATCCTCTACTGTATAGTCTCTACTGTATATCCTCTACTGTATAGCCTCTACTGTATATCCTCTACTGTATATCCTCTACTGTATATCCTCTACTGTATAGCCACCCCTAGATGGCACCATTGTGATCCACAAAATAATTTAGATGTAAATAAATCCGCACAGCCAAATAATATGTTGACTGAGAACTAGTAGTGAGTGACATTCAGAATTATATCAACTTTCTTATGTACTTAATTTAATAATAGTCAGCAGTGGCGACTCGAGCAAATGAAATCATACGTCTGTGGAGGCCCCCCCCCCTCCTTAGCAGTCAGATTGCTCCTTATTCAGATGCAGCAGTGAAAAGGTGGACTACTTGAAGGGAGACATTGACGGAGGGAACTGTGCAGATATCCTTCTCACAAGAGTTGCTTTGAAGAATCTCTCTTGGATCTCTGTTGAAGTTGTTCAACTACAACAACAACAAAAAGGTGAATATATATTCAATGTGTTTTTGTTATATATTTATAGAAATGCTGCTTCCAAAGGGAAATGAAAGAATATAGGATATTTCAAACGTGGATTGTAAAATAAGTTATGATTTTTCTTTGACATTAAGTGTGCATGCTTTTGCGTAATATAATTATTGCATTTTTTACTATATGATATTCATTCTGGAATACATTTATTTCACACTATGACCATGGACTGTAGTTGATTTGATACAAGACCACTATACAGTATGATACAGAAAAATTCTTGTTTGCATGTCAACTGATTTAAATGTTTGAAATTTAAGCCAATGTATTAGTCAGGTGAGTGAGCATTAACATTTTTCCACAATGGAACAACAACTATAGGCAAAGGCACCGACTTTATGGTTTATACAGTCTTCCTAGACTAGTGGCTATGTTAGTAGACAAGTATGCATGGACAGTAACTCTAGTCGTGAAGAGCTACGGGTCTAAAACTTCATTAATTAAACCATTCATTCATCCAACAATTTATTCATCCATCCATCCATCCATCTCTTCATTAATTAAACCACCTATTCATCCAACCATTTATTCATCCATCCATCTCTTCATTAATTAAACCATTCATTCATCCAACCATTTATTCATCCATCCATCCATCCATCTCTTCATTAATTAAACCATTCATTCATCCAACCATTTATTCATCCATCCATCCATCTCTTCATTAATTAAACCATTCATCCATCCATCTCCTCATTAATTAAACCATTCATTCATCCAACCATTTATTCATCCATCCATCCATCTCTTCATTAATTAAACCATTCATTCATCCAACCATTTATTCATCCATCCATCCATCTCTTCATTAATCAAACCACTCATTCATCCATCCATTTATTCATTCATCCACCTATCTCTTCATTGATTCATTGATTCATTCATGATACATTTTCCTGAGATATCATACTCTTGAGTCCCGTACAGCCCTGATAAATATGAAATCATGAATGATTTGGTTCTCCTTCACAGATGCATTTATTATGTAAAGGACTGATTAATGTCTCTATCTGTCTTTTTGAAAATGGATTAGGCTAACATGATGAATTTTCTTCAAGTTTACCCGTGGTCCAGTTCACACCAAGGTCAACCTGTGGTCCACACAGAAACACAGTCCCCTCAGACTCGTGTTTTCTCTGCACCAAGCTCAGAAATACAGTTTGACTCATATCTATGAGCACATTGAGCTTTCCCACTTTTATTATTGGCCCATATTGTCATTTGGAGAATCTGTTTAGCCATGACCTAAATACACACATTGTGGCCTATCCGTGTCAAATCTGAACATGATTTAATCGTATTATTTAATAGTCCAGATCAGATTCAGAACGTTTGCTAATACCATTTGGAACTTGCCCCCCCCCATCACCCCCCCCCCCCCCCCCCCGCCCAACATTAAATTGAATGTAGCTGTGGACTTTTGAATGGAACATGTTTATTTTTGTAATGGCGGGCATGTTCTCTCTGCCCAACAATAGCAAAGGATAGAGGGGGAAATGTAGCAACAGAGTTCTGAATGTATTACTACATAAGACTGATATTGTCCAGGGCAAAGTGCACCTCATTGTCAGCTCAGGTCAATCCAAACGGGGCAGCAGGTAGCCTAGCAGTTAACAGCGTTATGCCAGTAACCGAAAAGTTGCTGATTCAAATGCCAGTGCCGACAGGTGAAAAAAAATCTGCCGAGGTGCCATTGAGCAAGGCCCTTAACCCTAATTGCTCTGGATAAAAGCGTCTGCTAAAATGTAGAAAATGCAAATAACCTCTATTCAGAAAAACTCTCTGAATACCAACAAGTCTCAATCATTTCACATTTCAACTATAGACTAATCACATAGCCTGCAAATGAGAGGCAAAGTGTTGAAGAGGCATAGTTCATTTTCAAAGGTTATCCCGGCTGATATTTCAGTAGGTGTTGTTGAATATGGAAGATGATAATTAGCCTTTTAAATATCATTATTCAGAACTTTACCACGCTATGAGAGACTATGATGAGGTGATGAAATAGACAATGAATGAGATATCACAATTACACCATTGATAATATGCGATTTGACAGCCAAAGTACCCCTTAACATTCATTCAAGTGTAAAATTTGGTTTCTCTTTTTACTGACCTGCATTTCTTTATTGTAGTACGATTTAGCTCTGATGATGTTTTCCCTGATGATGTTTTCTCTGATGATGTTTTCTCTGATGATGTTTTCCCTGATGATGTTTTCCCTGATGATGTTTTCTCTGATGATCTTTTCCCTGATGTTGTTTTCCCTGATGATGTTTTCTCTGATGATGTTTTCTCTGTTGATGTTTTCTCTGAGGTTGTTTTCCCTGATGTTGTTTTCCCCGATTATGTTTTCCCTGATGTTGTTTTCCCTGATGATGTTTTCTCTGATTATGTTTTCTCTGATGATGTTTTCCCTGGTGATGTTTTCTCTGATGATGTTTTCCCTGATGTTGTTTTCCCTGATGTTGTTTTCCATAATGATGTTTTCTCTGATGATGTTTTCCCTGATGATGTTTTCTCTGATGATGTTTTCCCTGATGATGTTTTCTCTGATTATGTTTTATCTGATGATGTTTTCTCTGATTATGTTTTCTCTGATGATGTTTTCTCTGATTATGTTTTCTCTGATGATGTTTTCTCTGATGATGTTTTCTCTGATTATGTTTTCCCTGATGATGTTTTCCCTGATGATGTTTTCTCTGATGATGTTTTCTCTGAGGTTGTTTTCCCTGATGATGATTTCTCTGATTATGTTTTCTCAGATGTTGTTTTCCCTGCTGTTGTTTTCCCTGATGATGTTTTCTCTGATGTTGTTTTCCCCAATGATGTTTTCCCTGATGATGTTTTCCCCGTTTTTGTTTTCTCTGATGACGATTTCTCTGAAGAGGTTTTCTCTGATGATGTTTTCCCTGATTATGTTTTCTCTGATGATGTTTTCCCTGATTATGTTTTCTCTGATGATATTTTCTCTGATGATGATTTCCTTGATGAGTTTTTCTCTGATGATGTTTTCCCCGATGATGTTTTCCCTGATGATGTTTTCCCCGATCATGTTTTCTCTGATGATGTTTTCCCTGATGATGTTTTCTCTGATGATGTTTTCTCTGATGATGTTTTCCCTGATGATGTTTTCCCTGATGATGTTTTCTCTGATGATGTTTTCCCTGATGATGTTTTCCCTGATGATGTTTTCTCTGATGATGTTTTCTCTGATGTTGTTTTACCTGATGATGTTTTCTCTGATGATGTTTTCTCTGATGATGTTTTCCCTGATTATGTTTTCCCCGATGGTGTTTTCTCTGATGATGTTTTCTCTGATGTTGTTTTACCTGATGATGTTTTCTCTGATGATGTTTTCCCTGATTATGTTTTCCCCGATGGTGTTTTCCCTGATGTTGTTTTCCCTGATGTTGTTTTCTCTGATGTTGGTTTCTCTGATGTATTCCCTGTTCTGTTGTGTTTTACAGGGATGGACAACAGGGAGTTTTCTCTGAACTGCTCTTGGGTAGAGAACACATCTCTCCCTGCCTACTCCTCAACGTCCTCCTCCTCCTTCACTGGGTTGGATCTCCTATTTGACCTGAAGCCCCTATTCATCCCTCTCTACTCCATGGTGATCCTGGTCGCCTGCTCTGGCAACCTCCTGCTGCTCTTCCTCATCGGGCTCAACAAGAAGAGACACAACACCACCAACTTCCTGATCGGCAACTTGGCGCTAGTCGATTTGGTCATGTGCATCTTCTGCGTGCCCCTGACGGCCTCCTATGCCTTCGACAAGCGAGGGTGGCTCTTCGGACGCTTCATGTGCCACTTTGTCACCTTGATGCAGTCGGCGACGGTTTTCGCAGCCGTCTTGTCACTTACAGCCATTGCAGTGGACCGGTACGTTGTTGTGGCCTATCCCATTCGCAGGCGGTTGGGTTGCCAGTTTTGCTGGGGTTTGGTGGCTGCCATCTGGTTGTGTAGCCTTGCGTTCTCCACTCCCACGGCTCTCCACATTGGCTACCTGGACCTGAGCGCCACCGGTCTCCACATGGTCGTCTGTGAGGAGTTCTGGCATGGCCAGGAGCGGGGACGCCTTGTCTACTCCTGCTTTGTCCTGGTCTTCTCTTACTTTGTGCCACTCGCCGCTGTGTCTGCATCCTACCTCGCTATCTCCTACCACTTGAGACAAAGGAACATTTCTGGTTTGATGGCGGCGGGTCCTGTTTCCAATCAAATGAACTGGGGGCGAAAGAGAAGAAAGACTTTCTGCCTCCTCCTTGTGTCGGTGCTCTGCTTCGCCTTCTCCTGGCTCCCTCTTCAGGTGGTCAATCTCATCCGCGACCTGGATACTGACTTCACCATCCTGGGCAAGAGCCACGTCAACGTGATCCAAGTGTCGTGCCACCTGTTAGCTATGAGCTCGGCGTGCTACAACCCATTTATCTACGCGTCGCTCCACGACAAGTTCCTGTCCTGCCTGTGTCATCGTGACCTCTTCCCCCGTCACAGAGGAGTGGGGGGTCGAGGGCCAAGGGGAAACAGCAGCAGCTTCATGACATCCCACCGACTGCACCGTGTGAACACCTTCTCCACCCTGGGCGACATCCCGGTGGTTCTGGGGAACAAGATGCCACAGGAGAGCTGGCCGTTGCGGCAGGCACATAAGTCCTCAACCACTACAATAATTGACCATAATTACATGTAGTTGGAGTTTGAATGAGGAAGCACCTTATGGCACATGGACCAGAGCACTGAAAGCGAAGGATGTATCTGAAAGATCAATTTTCTCCCCTTTGACCTCATCCTCTAATTAATTCTGAGAAGGACGTCAGGAGAGAGTAATCAAGAAAATACTATTGAGATAGAGTCCCTATCGCTGAGAAGTCAACCAACAAAACATTTGGAAATCAGGTGGGATGAGGTTGGCACCAATGTAGCTGACAGCTGTACCTGAACGAGCACAGATCCATGACAAAACAATATATTTCTGAGCTTACAGTCACTGGTAGTCATTGGTAGAAGATAACTGCCAAAATAAAGGAAACACCAACATAAAGCGTTGGGCAACCACCAGCCAGAACAGCTTCAATGCACCTTGGCATAGATTCTACAAGTGTCTAGAACTGTATAGGAGGGATGCGACACCATTTTCCTATAAGAAATTCCATAATTTGGTGTTTTGTTGATGATGGTGGAAAGCACCGTCTCAGGCGTCGCTCCAGAATCTCCCATAAGTGTTCAATTGGGTTGAAATATGGTGACTGAGACAAGAATGGAATATGGTTTACATCATTTCATGCTCATCAAACCATTCAGTGACTACTAATGCCCTGTGGGTGGGGGCATTGTCATCCTAAAGGGGGCTAGCAAAATAATGGCCTGCCCAGCATTTTTCATACATGACACTAAGCATGATGGGATGTTAATGGCTTAATTACCTTAATTAAGCACCTGCTTTCAATATACTTTGTATCCTTCATTTACTCAAGTGTTTCCATTATTTTGTCAGTTACCTGTATATCTATGAAAATACAATTTATGCAGATTTATTTTTAAACACTTTTGTTGGCCACAAAAAACGATCATACTATGAAGCAGATCAAAAGGTGGTCATTATCTGTCATAATAAACAGGGTAGTTTGGGTCCTGAATGCTGGTTGGCTGAAACAGCATTCCAACGGTGTGTATATCAGACAATATACCACAGCTACGACACAAGTTATTTTTTACTGTTATATTTATGTTGGTAACGGGCTTATAATAGCAATAAGGCATCTTGGGGGTTTGTGGTATATGGTCAATATACCACTGCTAAGGGCTGTATCCAGGCACTCCGTGTTGTGTTGTGCATAAGAACAGCCCTTAGGCTGAGTATATTTAAGCAATATGGCCCGAGTGGGTGTGGTATATGGCCAATATACCATGGCTAAGGGCTGTTCTTAGGCACGACGCAACTCGGAATCGTGGTATATTGGCCATATATCACAAACCCCCAAGGTGCCTTATTGCTGTTATAAACTGGTTACCAACGTAATTAGAGCAGTACAAATAAAGGTTTTGTCATAACCCATGGTATCAAATCAAATTATATTTGTCACATGCGCCGAATACAACAGGTGTAGACCTTACAGTGAAATGCTGACTGACAAGTCCTTAACCAACAATGCAGTTTTAAGAAAAGTAAGTGTTAAGAAATAGTTTAATAAAATAAACTGAAGTAAAAAAATAAATAGAAAAATAACAAATAACTAAAGAGCAACAATAAAATAAGAGTAGCGAGGCTATATTCAGGGGGTACTGGTACAGAGTCAATGTACAGGTTAGTTGAGGTAACTGATGTAATATGTACATGTAGGTAGAGCTAAAGTGACTATGCATAGATTATAAACAGAGAGTAGCAGCAGCGTAAAAATGGGGGTCAGTGGTGGTGGGTGGGTGGGGGGGTGCAAATAGTACGGATAGCCATGTGATTAGTTGTTCAGCAGTCTTATGGCTTGGGGGTAGAAGCTGTTAAGAAGCCTATTGGACCTAGACTTGGCGCTCCGGTACCGCTTGCCATGGGGTAGCAGAGAGAACAGTCTATTCAGTAAATGGCTGTTTATTTGACACTACAAGACACTATAAGACACTATACCGTCTGATATATCATGGCTTTCAGCCAATCAGCATTCAGGGCTCAAACCACCCAGTTTAAAATGGCCAACATACCACACCTTCTCAGGCCTTATTGCTTAAATAAACATAGGAATCAAATGAACAGCCATTTAATGAATAGATTGTGGTGTCAATATGCTTCACTGATTGGATTATGGTGTCAGTGTGAATAGATTGTGGTGTCAATATGATTTACTGAATAGATTGTGGTATCAATATGATTTACTGAATAGATTGTGGTGTCAATATGCTTTACTGAATACATTGTGGAGTCAATATGCTTTACTGAATGGATTGTGGTGTCAATATGCTTTACTGAATGGAATGTGGTGTCAATATGAATAGATTGTGATGTTAATATGCTTTACTGAATACACATTGTGGTGTCAATATGAATAGATTGTGGTGTCAATATGCTTTACTGAATACATGGTGGTGTCAATATGCTTTACTGAATACATTGTGGAGTCAATATGCTTTACTGAATGGATTGTGGTGTCAATATGCTTTACTGAATGGAATGTGGTGTCAATATGAATAGATTGTGATGTTAATATGCTTTACTGAATACACATTGTGGTGTCAATATGAATAGATTGTGGTGTCAATATGCTTTACTGAATACATGGTGGTGTCAATGTGCTTTACTGAATTAACTGTGGTGTCAATCTGAATACATTGTGGTGTCAATATGAATAGACTGTGGTATTAATGTACTTTACTGAATGGATTGGGGTGTCAATACTATTTACTGAATAGATTGTGGTGTCAATGTGAATTGGTATCCCGGGTGATGCTGTGGTCTAAGACATTGCATCTCAGTGCAAGGGGCATCACTGCAGTACCTGGTTTGAATCCAGGCTGCGTCAGATCTGGCTGTGGTTGGCAGTCCCATATGGCGGCGCACAATTGGCCCAGCGTCGTCTGGGTTTGGCTGGGGTAGGCCGTCATTGTAAATAAGTATTTGTTATTAACTGACTTGCCTAGTTAAATAAATAAAATATATATTGTAGTGTCTAAGGGGCTGATTCAGACTTAAGAATTTATACCTTTCCTACGCACTTCTCAGTATTTGGTATTCAGACATACCTTATTCAGTTGCTTAAAACGCGCTCTGGTTACCCTGCGTGCTCTGAATACATTTCATTCACACGCTAAAAATCATCCCACTTGCTGGCCAACATATTTTAATAATAATATATGCCATTTAGCAAGATGCTTTTATCCAAAAACAACATACAGTCATGTTTTCATACATTATCCCCTGTGTATTTATACCTGTGTTTTCTGTCTGTCTGTTGACAGTTCGTCTTGTTTGTTCAAGCCTACCAGTGGTTTCTCTCAGCTCCTGGTTTTCCCTAGTCTCTCTTTTTCTGCGTCCTCCTGGGTTTTGACCTTTGCCTGTCCTGACCCTGTACCCGCCTGCCTGACCACTGCCTGTACCTGAGCCTGCCTGCCGGCCAGTACCTTTGCTCCTGCCCTGGATTATCGACCACTGCCTGCCCCTGTAGTTACAATAAACACTGTTAATTCACTCAGTGTGCACTTGGGTCTTACCTTGGAACCTGTTCGATACAAAGGACCACCTAGATATAGGAGTCAAATAAACAGACATTTACTGAATAGATTGTGGTGTCAATATGCTTTACTGAAAGGATTGTGGAGTCAATATGCTTTACTGAATAGATTGTGGTGTCAATATGCTTTACTGAATAGATTGTGGTGTCAATATGCTTTACTGAAAGGATTGTGGAGTCAATATGCTTTACTGAATAGATTGTGGTGTCAATATGCTTTACTGAATAGATTGTGGTGTCAATATGCTTTACTGAAAGGATTGTGGAGTCAATATGCTTTACTGAATAGATTGTGGTGTCAATATGCTTTACTGAATAGATTGTGGTGTCAATATGCTTTACTGAAAGGATTGTGGAGTCAATATGCTTTACTGAATAGATTGTGGTGTCAATATGCTTTACTGAATAGATTGTGGTGTCAATATGCTTTACTGAAAGGATTGTGGAGTCAATATGCTTTACTGAATAGATTGTTGTGTCAATATGCTTTACTGAATGAATTGTGGTGTCAATATGATTTACTGAATGGATTGTGGTGTCAGTATGCTTTACTGAATGGATTGTGAATGAGACAGATGTTCAATTTGTTAGCAAATGTTTGAAAGATTTCCCTAAGACACTTTACTGTACATATAGCTTATGCAGTTTAAGAGATTGAATATCATTGATGATGGAAATATGGAAATATTTTTGAATTAGTTATTTATAATCCTCAAGATGAGCAAATGTTTAATGTTGTAGTCCCATTACACTACTACTCCAATTTCAGAGTGCAGACCTCGCCCGGGTCCCAAATGGAACCCTAATCGCCATATAGTCCCAAACGACACCCTATTCACACACACACATGTTTAATGTTGTAGTCCCATTACACTACTACTCCAATTTCAGAGTGCAGACCTCGCCCGGGTCCCAAATGGAACCCTAATCGCCATATAGTCCCAAACGACACCCTATTCACACACACACATGTTTAATGTTGTAGTCCCATTACACTACTACTCCAATTTCAGAGTGCAGACCTCGCCCGGGTCCCAAATGGAACCCTAATCGCCATATAGTCCCAAACGACACCCTATTCACACACACACATGTTTAATGTTGTAGTCCCATTACACTACTACTCCAATTTCAGAGTGCAGACCTCGCCCGGGTCCCAAATGGAACCCTAATCGCCATATAGTCCCAAACGACACCCTATTCACACACACACATGTTTCATGTTGTAGTCCCATTACGCTACTACTCCAATTTCAGAGTGCAGACCTCGCCCGGGTCCCAAATGGAACCCTAATCGTCATATAGTCCCAAACGACACCCTATTCACACACACACATGTTTAATGTTGTAGTCCCATTACACTACTACTCCAATTTGAATCAATATTCATAAATGTTCATGTGAAATGTAATATTGTCTAGATTTTTGTTACTTTAAATGTTGTGTAAAATGAACAATTTGTTATGTTGTTTTGTCTATTAGATTATGACAGGATGAACTTGATGATGAACATACCATTGTATAGCACTTTAGATTGTCATTCAGCATGTTGGTTGTGTTGCTCTTGATGTTAAAGTTTAACATTAAAATAACATTGAAGGACCTGTGGATTGGGCCACTCTGAGACTAATACTTACTGACGCTTAATTTGAATAAACAGATGCTTTGGAAACCACTCCAACTACTCAATATGTATGTCTTGATTACCATGAAGCCATCAGCCAGGTGTCTGAGAAGATTTTCAGATAGCTTATGCACTTTGCAGTGCTTAAATGTAAGTTTGATTTGTGCAAATTAATTCACAACTCTGAATATCTAAATGTCACGTTGGTATGCAACTGATGAAGTCAGAATCATCCAATATGTTTTATTTCCAGGGACCTCATGATACGATATCATCACAATACTTTGGTGCCGATATGACGTATTGCGATTCTCACGATTCTAAACTCAGCAAAAAAAAAGAAATGTCCTCTCACTGTCAGCTGCATTTATTTTCAGCAAACTTAATATGTGTACATATAAACATAACAAGATTCAACAACTGAGACATAAACTGAACAAGTTCCACAGACATGTGACTAACAGAAATGGAATAATGTGTCCCTGAACAAAGGGGGGGGTCAAAATCAAAAGTAACAGTCAGTATCTGGTGTGGCCACCAGCTGCATTAAGTACTGCAGTGCATCTCCTCCTCATGGACTGCACCAGATTTGCCAGCTCTTGCTGTGAGATGTTACCCCACTCTTCCACCAAGGCACCTGCAAGTTCCCAGACATTTCTGGTGGGAATGGCCCTAGCCCTCACCCTCCGTTCCAACAGGTCCCAGACGTGCTCAATGGGATTGACATCCGGGCTCTTCGCTGGCCATGGCAGAACACTGACATTCCTGTCTTGCAGGAAATCACGCACAGAACGAGAAGTATGACTGGTGGCATTGTCATGCTGGAGGGTCATGTCAGGATGAGCCTGCAGGAAGGGTACCACATGAGAGAGGAAGATGTCTTCCCTGTAACGCACAGAGTTGAGATTGCCTGCAATGATAACAAGCTCAGTCCGATGATGCTGTGACACACCGCCCCAGACCATGACGGACCCTCCACCTCCAAATCGATCCCGCTACAGAGTACAGGCCTCGGTGTAACTCTCATTCCTTCAACGATAAAAGCGAATCCGACGATCCTTGGTGAGACAAAACCGCAACTTGTCAGTGAAGAGCACTTTTTGCCAGTCCTGTCTGGTCCAGCGATGGTGGGTTTGTGCCCATAGGTGACGTTGTTGCCTGTGATGTCTGGTGACCTGCCTTTGCAGACAGTCTGAGCGCTGATGGAGGGATTGTGCTTTCCTGGTGTGACTCGGGCTGTTTAACTCTATCCTACCAGGCTACCTGTCGCCCCTACTGACTACTACTACAGTGTAATATGATGAATCACTGCAAAGACAACATTTATACCACTCACTAATGAATGCAGTGACTGATTTAAAAAAAAAAAAAAAATATTTGACCTTTATTTAACCAGGCAAGTCAGTTAAGAACAAATTCTTATTTTCAATGACGGCCTAGGAACAGTGGGTTAACTGCCTGTTCAGGGGCAGAACGACATATTTGTACCTTGTCAGCTCGGGGGTTTGAACTCGCATGCAGTGAGTAGGTATAAACAGTAGGAGTGGGTAATAATTATACCAAAATCCATAGATTTGTTGATGACAATGGTGCTTGTCCCCCCCAACACAGCTGGTTATTTTACTGGGCTCTGTCTGTCGTGCTGAAATGGTGAAAACAGGATAGGTTCATGATCATTAGGCACCACGTGAAAAACAGACTGAAACAGGGAGCGACTTTAACCATGTAAGCACTTTGAGCATCTGGAAAATCTAATTATCAATTCAATCTATTATTCATCATCATTAATTATTACCTTCTACTTGTCCAATAATATGAAACTTTTTTTCCCCATTTTCAGTTGCTTTCCCCTAATGAACACAGACCAGAACATGATACATCATCCAGTCAAATACACCCCAAACATCTTATTGTGAACACATTGCCCAGATAAAAGTGAGGGACACAAGATGCGAAGGAGACCAACACAGTAAGTAAAACCATCCCCAGTGAAATCCCATAAAGAGCTGTACAAATGACATCAGTTGGTGCAGTGTTGTGATTCCATCCCCACCGCCTTCACCATTACACGTACACATGTGTTTAACTGAGTGGGGCATGAATCAAATCTCTTCAATGCTTTACTTCAATGAAAAGGCAATCAAGGTGACGTATGAATAGATTTTTCATTCCTCCACTGTTTTCACATGGACTGAGGTCAAAGAAATCCCTCAATACCTGCTAAGGAGATCCTGGTGTTATGCTTTAACTGACCATTTATAATTAGGCTACAACATACAACTAATTATGACATGACTTCACTGACATCAATGCTATACGGGGAACACTCAATTAACTGTGGCCTTTGACGTGTAATTTCAGAAAGGAAATGACATTCAATGGTTTTAGTATTTTGTATTTATTATGGATCCCCATGAACTCTTCCTGGGGTCCAGCAAAATTAGGGCAGTTTATAAAATCTTAAAAACATTACAATACATTCACAGATTTCACAACACACTGTGTGCCCTCAGGCCCCTACTCCACCACTACCACATGTCTACAACACACTGTGTGCCCTCAGGCCCCTACTCCACCACTACCACATGTCTACAACACACTGTGTGCCCTCAGGCCCCTACTCCACCACTACCACATGTCTACAGTACTAAATCTATGGGTATGTATAGTGCGTATGTTATCACGCGTGCTCGAGCATATGTGTGTGTGAATAGGGTTCCATTTGGGACCCGGGTGAGGTCTGCACTCTGAAAAGGGCAACCATTATAAAAAGCTGCAGCACTCACTCCTTCCTTCTCTCCAACAGCCCCCAGATTCCTGGGCCATTGTTAGCCTTTCTTATGATGTAACTTCATTGTCATGCAAATACCAGGGGTCAGGTGCTGTACCTTTAGGTTACGCACTACGCTCATTTATACCGTCGTTTGTGGAGCGGGGAAGAGATTGACAAAGGTGTTGCCAACAATATATAGAATTTAGAGGGAAATTATGGGGAGAGTGGTTTTGGGACATCCCCCCATGCACCACAACCACCCACCCCATTTTGTCATTGTCGTATGTTCAAGTATTGTGCATAGTATTGTCTTCCCGGACATATGTTCCCGATCCACTTGGCATTCACAGGCGACCAGGAACAACACTTCAATGAATTTCACGTGGCAGATCAGCATGGGATATCAAGCTGATGCACATGATGATGTTTTCATGTAAAAGAGCCTGATTTTAACATTTCCTCTTTCACTTTCAAATATACTCCCACTCTCAGAAGATGTGATGGGGCATCTCATCATAATTAGGTATTAAGGATAATTATAGATTATATTGTTGATAAACCATATCAGGAACTCTGAAATCATTTTGAGAGGCAACACAACAACCCTCCAAAAAGGCATGGGAAAGAACAGTCAACCTGTCACCCAGAATGTTTCCATCATTTTTCTCCAGATAAATCTATTTCTGCCGTGTCACATCGAATTACATAGTTTGTCATTCTGCATAAGTAATCAGTAAAAACTCTATGCATTTGTAATTTTCCTGTGCTTCCTGTAAACAATTCAAGCAATCCAACTGAAAGGAGAGTATCATGGGGGTTTCTGAAATATGTACTTCTCAAACTCATCTGGCTTTGTGATATTTAGCCATTTTGATGTAATATGAAAATCATTCATGTTAGTTGAACCTGTTGCTGTGTCCCAAGTGACACCCTAATCCCTATGGCTTTGATAAAAAGCATGACACTAAATAGGGAATAGGGTGCCAAACTCTGAGCGCATCTCAATGGTCTGAGGGCTCTGACACACTGAAATTTTGTACCCGACAATTTCGTAAAGAGCCAATGCTTTTTAAATGGTAGTCAACCATTGCTGGACGAACGACAGCGAAGATCCATTGTCCAACAAAAAATGTACAAAAATGTACAAACTCCATCTTTCTTCATACAATAGTTGACTTGAGTTCTGCTTTTGAAGGACTAACCCCATTTCCATCCACAGTTTTAATGCGAGTAAAGTCATACCTAAGATAAGAAAATCAGTTTTATAAATGCCAAAAGATAATTTGCCCGTTCATTATGGTGGGATCTAATTGTGTTGGTAAAAGGTATTTTTCTAGAATTGATCGTGGAAACGCCTTTATGGGCAAGTATTGATATAATAACCATGATATGGAGTGGAACTTGGAGTCACGTGATGATATGGTGTGTGGTCCTCCCACTATGATTCAGGAAACCATGAGGTTCATTCTTCTTTTTTTATACGATTTTATTTTATATCTTATACACAATACAAAAACATACACATACTGTACAAATGACTACACTATACAAACATGCCTACATCACACGTGCCCAGATCCACTAGCTCCATCTCCAGCACCCTTATCACATTCAGCCACATGGCCTCAAGTGCTACCATTTTGTTTCTCTCCATTGCACACGCTCTTTCAATTTTTTTTATAATAAAGCATTTGACCTTCCCACGGTGTGAGCAACGGAGGATTGACTGATTTCCCGTTTTTGAGAATACTTTTTAAAAAGATAATTGATGAGAATAGTATTGTCCAACCCATCAGGTTGTCATGTCTTGAAATATACAGACAGAGAAATTACAAGTAAATTGACTTTGCAATACCTCTGACATCCATCTTTCCAACTCCGCCCATTACTTTTGCATTTTGTAACATTCCCAGAAGGCATATTGAGTAATTAGTATTTTTACACGTAAGACATGACTCTGCCATTGTGCTGAAAAATGTGTGAATTTTATCTCTAGTTTTTTACATTCTATACATTCATTTATACTGGATTAAGCATACATTTTCCTTAACTGTAATCTCGTGCTAATATATTTTACCGATATCAGTTATATTTAAATCTTAGTTCCAATAGCTTTTATTTTTTAAGAGATTGTCAGTTCTGAAAGTTTTTGTGTGTCTTACCTATTAGATGAATATCCTTTCAGAACTCAATTAGGATTCCCTCAAGAATGCTCTGATGTCGAAAAGATTTCAAATCAAAATTTGTGATATAAAACTTTTAAGTTGGATGCATTTGAATAGGTTTTACATTGGTCAACCCAAAATGGCTTTTTAAAGCTGTCATGGAAATAAACACATTTCCTATTATCAAGACATTTAGGGTTTCTATGGCTTTACTTTTCCATGTGGGCGATGAATTCTAAATAGCTATCCATGGTACACTATATGATCAAAAGTATGTGTACACCTGCTCGTCGAACATCTCATTCCAAAATCATGGACATTAATATGGATTTGTCCCCCCTTTGATGCTATAACAGCCTCCACTCTTCTGGGAAGGCTTTCCACTAGATGTTGGAACATTGCTGTGGGGACTTGCTTCCATTCAGCCACAAGAGCATTAGTAAGGTGGGGGACTGATGTTTGGCGATTAGGACTGGCTCGCAGTCGGCGTTCCAATTCATCCCAAAGGTGTTCGATGGGGTTGAGGTCAGGGATCTGTGCAGGCCAAAACAGCCCCAGACCATTATTCCTCCTCCACCAAACTTTACAGTTGTCACTATGCATTTGGGCAGGTAGCATTCTCTTGGCATCTGCCAAACCCAGATTCGTCCGTCAGACTGCCAGATGGTGAAGCGTGCTTCATCACTACAGAGAACACGTTTCCACTCCTCCAGAGTCCAATGGCAATGTGCTTTACACCACTCCAGCCGACACTTGGCATTGCACATGGTGATCTTAGGCTTAAGTGCGGCTGCTCGGCCATGGAAACCCATTTCATGAAGCTCCTGGAGAACAGTTATTGTGCTGACGTTGCTTGCAGAGGCATTTTGGAACTCGGTAGTGAGTGTTACAACCGAGGACAGATGATTTTTTCGGGCTACGCACTTCAGCACTCGGCCGTCCCGTTCTGTGAGCTTGTATGGCCTACCACTTCGCTCCTAAATGTTTTCACTTCACAGTAACAGCACTTTTGTTGACCGGGGCAGTCGAATGGGGCAGCTCTAGCAGGTCAGAAATTTGATGAACTGACTTGTTGGAAAGGTGGCCTCCTATGATGGTGCCAACGTTGAACGTCACTATGCTGTTCAGTAAGGCCATTCTACTGCCAATGTTTGTCTATTGAGATTGGATAGCTGTGTTCTAGATTTTATACACCTGTCAGCAACGGGTGTGGCTGAAGCAGCCAAATCCACTAATTTTGTATATATAGTAAAGCCTTGGGTAGCAAGTCAGACTTTGGAAGATTTAAAACTTGGGCCCCCGAGTTGCACAGCGATCTAAGGCACTGCATCTCAGTGCTAGAGCCATCACTAAAGACACCCTGGTTTGTATTCAGGCTGTATCCCAACCGGCCGTGATTGGGAGTCCCATTGGACGGCACACAATTGGCCCAACGTTGTCTGGGTTTGGCTGGTGTAGGCATTAATTGTAAATAGGACATTTTTCTTAACGGACTTGCATAGTTAAGTAAAAAATAAATACAATTTTAAAAAACATTCATTTTTATTCTATGCATTTTATTTGCACATATAAAGTCTGTTATGACCAAGTATACTTTTCTTCAGTGGGGTAATACATAGAAAAACAGCCATGACATTTTAAAGAGGTTTATTCTACCTATAATATTTATGGAAAGATTATTCCATAGAATTAGATCTGCTTTCATATTGTTCAGTAATAGGATACATGTATCTTTATATATGTGTTGTTTGTTGTCACTTATTTTGTCACTTATTGTCACTAGGTATTTGATCTTTTTTGTTTGTCCACATAAAGTATTGCTGTAGATCATGGAGTTGTTCTTTAACTTTTTCATATTGCCATTATTATTATTTTTTTCTGAAAATATTTTTTGCAAAGGGGCCATTGAGTTTTCAATATTGGTCAGGTGGTCATCGGCAAATACATTCAGGGTTTTTCTTTATTTTTACTATTTTCTACATTGTAGAATAATAGTGAAGACATCAAAACTATGAAATAACACTTATGGAATCATGCACAGTAGTAACCAAAGTAGTGTTAAACAAATCAAAATATATTTTATATTTGAGATGCTTCAAAGTAGCCACCCTTTGCCTTGATGACAGCTTTGCACACTCTTGGCATTCTATCAACCAGCTTCACCTGGAAAGCTTTTCCAACAATCCCGAAGGAGTTCCACATATGCTGAGCACTTGTTTGCTCTCTAACTATTTAACTTAACAGTTTGTGTAACAAAACTATCAGTAGAGTTGAAAATGTGATGAAAAGACATGGAACTTTAGATTTTAATTTGGTACATGAAAACTTAAAGGTGTAATATGAAGAAATCGCTCCACCTTTTCCTGGTTGCTAAAATTCTAATTGTTTGCCTAATTTCCGTTTATGTGGGGGGGGGGGGGGAGCAAAGCATAGAGAATCATTGTACCATCTAAACATCTGTGAAATATATTTGTATCTTCAGGTGTTTGAAGCTGGTGTACAAAACCAAAACTTAAGAACGGTAAGCATAAAAATAGCTCACATAGAACAGATCTACCACTTCTTAGAATTGCTTTCAATGAGAATGACAGATCTATAATGCACATTTCTCTGTGAATTTGGTGGAGTCACCCAAAAAGTTACATATTTCATCTTTCAGCGAAAAAAGTCAATTTTGTCTACATTATGAAATCTCTGAAATCTGTGTCATATTGCTTTCACCTCTATGACAGATGAAGGACAGTTTCGACTATTGAGATGCAACTCATCTGTGGGTTTTTATCAGGGTGTTTTATAATCTCTCACAGGGCTGCCCATTAGGAAGACCCTGCCAAGCGGAGTCCCAGGCTACCAGTGGGACTCCATTCTAGGGCTTTACAATCACACATTAGAATGGAAACACAGGTAGTTGCCATTGAGTGGCCATGACTAATACCTGTTCCTTCACTTTCCATGGCAGCAGGAGTCTGTTATAAGGAGAGAACCAGTGAGAGCTGGCTGGGGTAGAAAGGGCATGGAGAGAGAGCACACAGAAAATAAATCCATACCAATTTGTTTTAGTCACACAAAGAGCTCCCAGGGAATAATCTTTCAGTCATTCCATTTTAACTGTGTTGGTCACACAGTGGCATAATACCTGACAGAAGATGATATTGACAGCTTTTATCTCGCTTGGCATAATACCTGATAATGACAGCTTTTATCTGGCATAAAATTATATGTTGTATTTTTTTTATCTTGCTTTCACAAGGAGCCAAAGCTGGACCATTGGGGATGGATTGTAGTTTGATTGACCTTTTAGTCATTTAGCAGACGTTCTTATCCAGAGCAACTAGGGTTAAGTGCCTTGCTCAAGGGCACATCGGCAGATTTTTCACCTAGTCAGCTCGGGGATTCAAATCAAAGATTTTTTGGTTACTTGCTCTTAATCACTATGCTACCTGTTTGATAATGGAAACTAAATAATGTATTCTCTGTTGAGGCTGAGAAAGCAGAGAACAAATAGGGAGCCTACCCTTACCTATTTAAAAAACATATTTTTATTTCAACCCTAGATTGTAAACTGTCATGGTCAAAGCATATTGATGCAGTAGTAGCTAAGATGGGGAGAAGTCTGTCTATAATAAAGCGCTGCTCTGCCTTCTTAACAACACTATCAACAAGGCAGGTCCTACAGGTCCTAGTTTTGTCACACCTGGACTACTGTTCAGTCGTGTGGTTCGGTGCCACAAAAAAGGACTTAGGAGAATTGCAATTGGCTCAGAACAGGGCAGCACGGCGGGCCCTTGGATGTACACAGAGAGCTAATATTAATCATATGCATGTCAATCTCTCCTGGCTGAAAGTGGAGGAGAGATTGACTTCATCACTAATTTTATTTATGAGAGGTATTGACATGAATGCACCGAGCTGTCTGTTTGAACTACTGGCACACATCTCGGACACCCATGCATACCCAAAAAGACATGCCACAAGAGGTCTCTTCACAGTCCCCAAGTCCAGAACAGACTGTGGGAGGCACACAGTACTACATATTCCACATCAAGTAACTGACGCAAGCAGTAAAATTGATTTAATAAACAGATTTTTTAAAAACACCTTATGGAACAGAGGGGACTGTGAAGCAACACAAACATTGGCACACACACACACACACACACACACTCTACATACGCACTATGCATACGCATTGATTTAGTACTGTAGGTATGTGGAGTATGGGCCTGAGGGCACACAGTTTGTTGAGAAATCTGTGAATGTATTGGATTGTATAAAATTGTATAAACTGCCTTAATTTTGCTGGACCCCAGGAAGAGTAATGGGGATCCATAAAAATTACAAATACAAATACAAAACATGTCAAATACTTTCTTACACGTAATACAGCACAATTGTAAACAACCTCCGTTGTCATTGAGTTTCAACTCTTCAAATGAATTCAAACATCAGTACATACTTCATCACCACTGTCCGTATTGCCACAGGGTCACCGTGACGATAGGCCCTTAACTCTACCTTGGGAGCACCATTCACATAACTCCCGCCGTGAGCATGGCCTATGGACACGCTGCACCATTAACTTTATGTTTTAACCTTGGTGCTATGGATTATCATAGTCCTTATCAGACATGTAATCAGACATAGGAAATAAATCAGGTAAATAGGCTTCTGAGGCGTCTCCTTCAGGGGTCAGTAATGGCATGGCAAGAATAGTCTCAACGGCTTTGCTGCACAATTTCTTAACACAAGTTATAATCAGCATTATTGTTTAAAAAAAATATATAAAACTAAGCCAGTAAATCAACCAATGAAATATTACAGCTCCCATAACACCAAATAATGACTGAACCCATCCAAACAGATTCCAATCACCACTGAGCTCTTTCAGATGTTCCACTACAATAGTAAAGTTACCCTCACCCTGGGGTAGGAATGTACAGCAATGGTCACCTATCATTTGGCACACTCTTACGCAAAACATTCTGTCCCCGTATGTACTTAGCCTCTGGCTACAAATACATTTTGCACAATGAATCATTCTATCTAATCCATAGCACGTTAGTCACTACTGCTAGTCCACTTACATAGTTATAAACATAGTTAAAACATGCTCAATGGTCAATTGTACTGTATCATCCAGAAAGCAATATGTATTGATGCTCTTTAACATTAGAATTATGATAACATGGTCAAATAAAACCCCTGCTATCAATGTTATTCAACCCAAATGTAGTGCTCCGCATTGAGTCTATCACTCAAATTCAAGACCCTCAACTTAGCACACACTAATACAGTTAGATTGTACATTTACAAACGGGATCATATATAGATAGTTTGTACTACTTATTACCAGTATTAACTTTGTTGTACATTACAGCCCCCGTTTATCCCTGTCTTACACTGCCGTGCGCGGCATGTTAATGACAGATCGGTATCTCAATCCATTCTTAGTCTAAAATAACTATACATTTCGCAGTGTGCAGACCCCCACAATCAACCTGACACCCCAAATAAATAAATACAGGCACGGTTGACCTCCCCCCTCCTCCTCCCGGCACTCCTCTTTCTGTTGTGTCTTCATTGGTTCTTCTTCAGATAGCTCCATAGTTCAAAGTGGATGGCCAATGATAATGTCTCAATTTCAATGTCTCACCTGGGCCGCCACCACCTTCACCACCCCATTATGTCTTGTCCATATGTCAACCAGTATACCAGCAACATAATATATGTTTTGGAACGGATCTCTCTCCATGCTTACACTCCTGAGTGAAAAAGCATGAGAGAAAAAACAGTTGATAGCTTCGATTGGATGCTGTACACCATTTTCTGGCTCTGACTCACATCTCTCTCAGGAGCAGTGGGGGGGGACAGGGCTGTATCGAACACCTTTGTCACTCTTCTTCAGCCGTTTAGAGGGTGTTTTGAGGTTCACACACATTCTCGGGGCAAATTATCCCTGCTATGCGTCAAGACACCATCTGACGTCACTTTTCACGATAACGGAACAACAGTTTAGCTCAGGTCATTTCTGATTCAGGAAATCCAGACAAACATTGACTATACTACAAATGTGTACTTCTACAAATTATTCTAAATACCAATACATAAACATATGTGAAAGAGAATAACACATTCTATTGAAACCATTTTTTCAAATTGGCTTAAACTCCCCATCACACTGTCAACCTCATCGCAGAGTCTCAAGGTCAGGAAGTCAGAGGACTAATCCTTAGGGAGTAATCTCGATCATCCAGCAGACCCAATCTGGTGAGATTAGTATTGAAACAAAAACAAACGCAACAATACACTCCTTCGTATATGAGTTGATACACTCCTACATATCACTCAATGTGTGAAAACATAAATTCAAAACCTCAGAGGACTGGTAACTCCCCCATTTTGACAATGTGAGTCATGTGAAACAAAACACCACCACTAATGGTTAACAAAAACAAATCGAATAAGAATCACTACCTATAATAACTCCATAAAAATTTTTTTGTACCCATACAGTCATAGGAGAATAGACTTAAAACAGTTTACCCTTAGTCAAAGGCAACGCCCTCTTCTTCTTCCCATTGGTCAGAATCACAAATATGGCTATGAACTGTAAACTTCATAATTACATTATAATCATAATTATCATAATTATCAGTATTACAAGTTACCTTAACCCTCCTGTTCTGTTCGTTTCATGTTAATTCATTCTGTGTTCCCGGTCTAAAATGACCTCCCCATTATAGCTGATTATAAATCCATAATAATACATATATTATCACCTAATGTTGTGTTACATCTTTTTATCAACTTAAGTTCTTGTGAAAATGACATGTTTTGAACTTCTATTTGCTGTTTATGGCCTGTAGGCCTCATTGACCTGAGCTCAAACAACTCGTTGAGTAATAAAAGCATAACGTATGGATTATTTTGACTACCACAAATACTCAGATAAAACATTATTGTGCTATTTATCACAGACTACTTTGTGTCAAAGTTTAACAACATCTCTCTCCTCCTCACTGGTGTTATGATCAAAGATATGATCAAGAGCCTCACATACAGTATATTGTTTGGTCATTGTGCTGCCACAGAATGAATTGTGAGATAGTCCTCAAAAAAGCTTTATATACCAGAGCAATGAGAAAAGTTCTATATATTATTGAAACAATGTTGCGATTGTTTGTGAGAATGCCAACAGGTGTGGTTCCCGTGGGGGAAAGATTATATTTGGGAAAGGTTCCCGTGGGGATGCCATGGAAGCCAAGAAGGGGAGTGAGGTGTGTGTGTGTGTGTGTGTGTGTGTGTGTGTGTGTGTGTGTGTGTGTGTGTGTGTGTGTGTGTGTGTGTGTGTGTGTGTGTGTGTGTGTGTGTGTGTGTGTGTGTGTGCGCTCAAACACACATTCATGTGGGGGTCTGGGAGAGGAAGTGTGTCCATCTGATGTGCCCGAACTTAGATTTATACACTAATTGTAGTCTCACCCATTCACCTCTAACGACCGGTCATTAGAAATGACCACAGGTGTACAAAAGTTAAATAAAACACCCAAAATGTAATGAAAATCATCAAAGTGTATTTTGTGTGTTCAGATGCCCTGTGTGGACAAAGTCATGGAACCTTATGACAATCAGATTAAAGAGAAAACGTGTAAATTGGTCCAATTCGACCAGATCACAGAAGGAGGGTTAAATTCATCATCCAAATGTCTTTCCATTGAGGGTGATCAAACCACACAGAGGTCATACAGAGGTCATACAAAACCTTCAAAGAAACGTTTCTCATTATATTAGACTGATTAATGAAAAACAGTCAAACATTTCATACATTTCGTATCCCAGGTTTACATTTAGTTTCCAGTACATTTCTTATCAAAATAATTCACGTGTTAAATTAAAACTCATAAAATAAAGACTTTAGAAAATGCCATGTGTGTGCCCCTTTAAGATACAACGGCACTAACCCATATTCATAACCAGTAAGTTGTGTGTGCATGCTGGTGTGTGTGTGTGTGTGTGTGTTAAATCATATGGCAAAAACAAACAAAAATGGCTAACACTCATTTAAGTTTACATCAACCCTCCTTATCAATATCTTTGTCACTGTCACCCATCGTAAGGTTAAGAAAATTAAAGAATCCAAACCATAGTTGTTCTCTCCTTACTAGAAGACAATGTTTTCATTGTAGTCTAACATAACAATATTACTCTATATTTTTAATACCAACCTCTGTTGGATATTTCCTTTCTGCTTCACACTTATTAAACGTCTAATTGTTATAAGATTAACATATAATGCACAAAATCCACAAAATACATCAGCCAATTCCTGAGGGAAAAGATGCATTTCGATGGGAGTTAAAATAGTTCACAATACCTGAGCCTCTTTCTGCCCACAACTTAAATTCAGTCAGTAACATGGACCCAATGCTATTGAAATGACTAGTAAATCCCGCAAACAACACAATTATAATGCTTGTTGTCTTAACATCTGGCACATGATAACGACACAATTACCAGAAAATAGCCTAAAAGTTCATCAATATTTGTTTCTTTGCAAATATTTCACATGCGCAAAGGGGATTTAGCAGTCAACGAGTTGAATCGACATTCATTGATCTGGCAACAGATTATATTTTTCGTTGTGACATAAACTATCAAAATAGAGTCGCACACTCCATATATAAACTCCCAGTAATTTATTGGGTATTTACCAATGTTTCAGCATCACTGTGCCTTCTTCAGGGTAATGTCATGAATACTTTAACCAGGTTATGTAGACAAACAGTGCAATTAGTGTAACCAATGACAATAGTGAGGGGTGTGTCATAATGATTAAGGTAATTAGAATGCATTAGTGAAACTGTTAAAAAAAACAATAGTTTATGGCATATGAAATACACTGCTCAAAAAAATAAAGGGAACACTTAAACAACACAATGTAACTCCAAGTCAATCACACTTCTGTGAAATCAAACTGTCCACTTAGGAAGCAACACTGATTGACAATACATTTCACATGCTGTTGTGCAAATGGAATAGACAACAGGTGGATATTATAGGCAATTAGCAAGACACCCCCAATAAAGGAGTGGTTCTGCAGGGGGTGACCACAGACCACTTCTCAATTCCTATGCTTCCTGGCTGATGTTTTGGTCACGTTTGAATGCTGCCGGTGCTTTCACTCTAGTGGTAGCATGAGACGGAGTCTTCAACCCACACAAGTGGCTCAGGTAGTGCAGCTCATCCAGGATGGCAAATCAATGCGAGCTGTGGCAAGAAGGTTTGCTGTGTCTGTCAGCGTAGTGTCCAGAGCATGGAGGCGCTACCAGGAGACAGGCCAGTACATCAGGAGACGTGGAGGAGGCCGTAGGAAGGCAACAACCCAGCAGCAGGTGTCACGAATCCCGCTTCCTGAGTCTGTGTTTGCCTGTGTTTCTGTCCTGGAGTGTGTTTCCGGTGTCCTGGAACGCACCCTGTCTGGTTGCCGGGCGGATTAGCTTGTTGGGAGATCAATGATCACCCACGCCTGTATCCCATCAGTAATCTGCACACCTGTCCTGATCATCACCTCTCCCCTTCAAAAGCTCTGACCTGACATCCATTCCCTGCCGGATCGGTAGCCATGAACAGTAAGTTGTGGCATAGTATCAGCCTCAAGTTGGATAGAATTTGTTTTGTTGTTTTTTACGTATTGCTTGCCTTAAACTTACCTCCGTTTGTTCTGTCTTCAGTTACTCACCCGGATCATTTACCCCATTCCCGCCTGGTCGTCGGAGGATTCCGCTACCCCATTGGATCCACCTATTTACTCCCATCAACTCACCACCGCTGCGCCACCTGGATATATCTACCCATTCACATTCACTTGTAAATAAATACTCACCTTCTTCCTACTCTCCTTGTCCTGGTCTGCTTCTGGGTTCGATTTTGAAAGAAATTGACAGCAGGACCGCTACCTCCGCCTTTGTGCAAGGAGGAGCAGGAGGAGCACTGCCAGAGCCCTGCAAAATGACCTCCAGCAGGCCACAAATGTGCATGTGTCTGCTCAAACGGTCAGATACAGACTCCATGAGGGTGGTATGAGGGCCCGACGTCCACAGGTGGGGGTTGTGCTTACAGCCCAACACCGTACAGGACGTTTGGCATTTGCCAGAGAACACCAAGATTGGCAAATTCACCACTGGCGCCCTGTGCTCTTCACAGATGAGATCCTCAGACCCCTTGTGAGACCATATGCTGGTGCGGTTGGCCCTGGGTTCCTCCTGATGCAAGACAATGCTAGACCTCATGTGGCTGGAGTGTGTCAGCAGTTCCTGCAAGAGGAAGGCATTGATGCTATGGACTGGCCCGCCCGTTCCCCAGACCTGAATCCAATTGAGCACATCTGGGACATCATGTCTCGCTCCATCCACCACAGACTGTCCAGGAGTTGGTGGATGCTTTAGTCCAGGTCTGGGAGGAGATCCCTCAGGAGACCATCCGCCACCTCATCAGGAGCATGCCCAGGAGCATGTAGGGAGGTCATACAGGCACGTGGAGGCCACACACACTACTGAGCCTCATTTTGACTTGTTTTAAGGACATTACATCAAAGTTGGATCAGCCTGTAGTGTGGTTTTCCACTTTAATTTTGAGTGTGACTCCAAATCCAGACCTCCATGGGTTGATACATTTGATTTCCATTGATAATTTTTGTGTGATTTTGTTGTCAGCACATTCAACTACGTAAAGAAAAAAGTATTTAATAAGAATATTTCATTCATTCAGATGTAGGATGTGTTATTTTAGTGTTCCCTTTATTTTTTTGAGCAGTGTATATTAGGCTATTGTTATCACATAGAAACATAATTGAATATTGTACATAATATTAGCATCAACATACATAATTGTTTAATTCAATTTCACATATTTAATGGTTTCGTTTTTAATTTCACATTTTCACATTTGTTACATGTAATATTTTGGTTCAACCTTAATGCATAATAAGCATCATCAACAGGAGGAACATTTGAGGTTTACGCTAATAATCTGTAGAAAGAATATATCAATGTATAAGACTTGTTCATGAATGAAAGAATTGTTCATAAGAAGGGTCTGAGATCAAAGTCAATATTCAGACCACTAGGGGTCAATGTTTTTAGACAGGATCTCCAGTAAGCCTCCCTTTGTAGTAGTAGGATCTCGATGTTACCTCCTCTCCTTGGTTGAGAAACATACTTAATGCCTGTGTATTTTGAGGGAGGAGATTCCTTCATTACGTCACATTTACTCCGAAGTGATTTTTTTAATTGATGGAAACCCTAAATTATGGAACCCTAACACTAAGTTGTTACTAGTTATGTCTACATTCCGTGTTAATTCTCCCTAACTCACACTGCGGAAAAAATAAATGTTTCAAGCTGTTTAATGTGTTAACCAGACCGAGAAAATCCGATTGTTTATAGTTTAAATGGTTAGGATAAGTGAATTCTCCATACTTTCCTATCACAAATGTAACAAATATTGCCCCTACACTCACTTTTCGAATGACTACAGGGCCCACACATTACGCTTCAGTATTTTTCTGCTACCCCCGCAATTTTTATTTATTTTATTTTTATTTCGCCTTTATTTAAGCAGGTAGGGCAGTTGAGTACAAGTTCTCATTTACAACTGGGACCTGGCCAAGAGAAAGCAAAGCAGTGCGACAAAAGCAACAACACAGAGTTACACATGGGATTAACAAACGTACAGTCAATAACGCAATATAAAAATCTATGTGCAGTGAGTGCAAATGTAGTGAGATTAGGGAGGTAAAGGCAATGAATAGGCCATAGTGGTGAAATACATCCTGGAGTGATAGATGTGCAGATGATGATGTGCAAGTAGAGATACTGGGGTTCAAAAGAGCAAAAATAAATAACAATATTTGGATGAGGTAGTTGGGTGGGCTATTTGGAGACGGGCTGTGTACAGGTGCAGTGATCGGTAAGCTGCTCTGACAGCTGATGCTTAAAGTTAGTGAGGGAGATCAAATTCTCCAGTTTCATTGATTTATGGAATTCGTTCCAGTCATTGGCAGCAGAGAACTGGAAGGTAAGGCGGCCCAAAGAGGAGTTGGCTTTGGGGATGACCAGTGAGATATACCTGCGTGTACTATGGGTGGGTGTTGCTATGGTGACCAGTGAGCTGAGATAAGGCAGGGCTTTACCTAGCAAAGATTTATAGATGACCTGGAGCCAGTGGGTTTGATGACGAATATGAAGCGAGGGCCAGCCAACGAGAGCATACAGGTCGCAGTGGTGGGTGGTATATGGGGCTTTGGTGACAAAATGGATGGCACTGTGATAGACTACATCTAATTTGCTGAGTAGAATGTTGGAAGCTATTTTGTAAATGACATCGCAAAAGTCAAGGATCTGTAGGATAGTCAGTTTTACGAGGGTATGTTTAGCAGCATGAGTGAAGGAGGCTTTGTTGCGAAATAGGAAGCCGATTCTTGATTTTGGATTCATTTTGGATTGGAGATGCTTAATGTGAGTCTGGTAGGAGAGTTGTCCACATATTCTAAGACAGAACTGTCCAGAGTAGTGATGCTATTTGGGCGGGTGCGGGCAGCGATCGATTGAAAAGCATGCATTTAGTTTTACAAGCGTTTAAGAGCAGTTGGAGGCCACGGAAGGAGTGTTGCAGGGCATTGAAGCTCGTCTGGAGGCTTGTTAAACACAGTGTCCAAAGAAGGGTCAGAAGTATACATAATGGTGTCGTCTGCGTAGCGGTGGATCAGATAATCACCAAAAGCAAGAACGACACCATTGATATATACAGAGAAAAGATTCGGCCCAAGAATTGAATCCTGTGGCACCCCCATAGATACTGCCAGAGGTTCGAACAACAGGCCCTCCGATTTTCCACACTGAACTCCATCTGAGAAGTAGTTGGTGAACCAGGCCAGGCAGTCATTTGAGAGACCACGGTGATTTACAGAGTCGAAAGCCTTGGCCAGGTCGATGAAGACGGCTGCACAGTACTGTCTTTTATCGATGGCGGTAATGATATCGTATAGGACCTTGAGTGTGGCTGAGGTGCACCCATGACCAGCTCAGAAACCAGATTGCATAGCAGAGAAAGTACGGTGGCATTCGAAATGGTCGATGATCTGTTTATTAACTTGGCTTTCAAAGACTTTAGAAAGGCAGGGTAGGATGGATATACAGTGGGGAGAACAAGTATTTGATACACTGCCGATTTTGCAGGTTTTCCTACTTACAAAGCATGTAGAGGTCTGTAATTTTTTATCATAGGTGCACTTCAACTGTGAGAGACAGAATCTAAAACAATAACCCAGAAAATCACATTGTATGATTTTTAAGTAATTAATTAGCATTTTATTGCATGACACAAGTATTTGATCACCTACCAACCAGTAAGAATTCCGGCTCTCACAGACCTGTTAGTTTTTCTTTAAGAAGCCCTCCTGTTCTCCACTCATTACTTGTATTAACTGCACCTGTTTGAACTTGTTACCTGTATAAAAGACACCTGTCCACACACTCAATCAAACAGACTCCAACCTCTCCACAATGGCCAAGACCAGAGAGCTGTGTAAGGACATCAGGGATAGAATTGTAGACCTGCACAAGGCTGGGATGGGCTACAGGACAATAGGCAAGCAGCTTGGTGAGAAGGCAACAACTGTTGGCGCAATTATTAGAAAATGGAAGAAGTTCAAGATGACGGTCAATCACCCTCGGTCTGGGTCTCCATGCAGGACCTCACCTCGTGGGGCATCAATGATCATGAGGAAGGTGAGGGATCAGCCCAGAACTACATGGCAGGACCTGGTCAATGACCTGAAGAGAGCTGGGACAACAGTCTCAAAGAAAACCATAAGTAACACACTACGCCGTCATGGATTAAAATCCTGCAGCGCACGCAAGGTCCCCCTGCTCAGGCTAGCGCATGTCCAGGCCCATCTGAAGTTTGCCAATGACCATCTGGATGATCCAGAGGAGGAATGGGAGAAGGTCATGTGGTCTGATGAGACAAAAATAGAGCTTTTTGGTCTAAACTCCACTCGCCGTGTTTGGAAGAAGAAGAAGGATGAGTACAACCCCAAGAACACCATCCCAACCGTGAAGCATGGAGGTGGATGTATCTCTATAGTACCTCAGGATCTTATTCTGGAATTGCTTACATCAGGATTCTGTCCTTGTATCTCTATAGTACATCAGGATCTTATTCTGGAATTGCTTTCATCAGGACTCTGTCCTTGTATCTCTATACTACCTCAGGATCTTATTCTGGAATTGCTTTCATCAGGACTCTGTCCTGGTATCTATAACACGCATGACAGGTTAGGTACTGTTTGGTGTAGCACAGAATTTTCAACCAACCTTAGATTGGCAATGCTGTCTTCGTCCTCAACTCGTGGAAACAGGAGTCTCAAAATGTTTGTGTCCAGTTGCAGTGGGTCAGCATCGCTAAGCTAAGGTTGGTCTAAAATTCTGTGCTACACCAAACAGTACCTATCCTGTAACTCCCAGTAATGGTTGGTTGAATCACATTATCTGGTGTAACAGTCTGTAGCTAAGAGAACTAGTGATCAGCAGATGATGGGAGAGGTGGTCATGATGAAATTGCCAATCCAAAGAAACATACATTAAGTTCAGGGAACACTTGTTCAGCTGTGTGAGAAGTGTTGTCATGCCAGTCAACTTCTCTTGGGTCATCTTCTGCTTGAAATCCAGCATAATGTCCAATCCATCGAGAGGGATACAGTTCACAGGATACAGTTCTGCTACAATGACACACGCAGGCAAAGGAATTATGTTTCTCTCCAAGAATCCACTCCAGGAAGAAGCACAGGCACCACATGGTATTGTCTGTAAAACATAAAAAGATAATACATTAAACTCCATTGCACAGTTTGAACAACAGTTTAACTGTGCCAGTATAACTAACATATTAGTTGAACATGCATACATGTGCATAGACACAGAGATTACATTTATAACACTATCTATTCCAATAGAAATAAATATGGCATAACCCTCAATCCTTGCACAGTGACCAGACTGTACAAATGTACCTAGGTAGGTAGGCAGACAGTATCTAGCTACAGCCATGTCTACAAGTACGCTTAGGCACATCTTTTTAAAATATATTTTATATAGTAAAGCCAGATGATCAGTTTTAGAGTTTTACAATAGTTAAATTATTGTATTATTGTTTCTCCTCACTGTTAGCTAGTAAACTTAGCTAGCTAGCTAGCTTGCTGGATGTGTCTTCTGCCCTCTTGGTGATGGTGTCACGACTTCCTCCGAAGTTGGCTCCCCTGCCTGTTCAGGCGGTGCTTGGTGGTCGTCGTCACCGTCCTACTTGCCGCCACCGATCCCTTTTTCGTTTGTTTTGTCTTATTAGTTTCACCTGTGTTCTGTTGTATGGCTTAATGAGCTTCCCTATTTTAAGTATGTGTACCCTCCCTTGTTTTGTGCGGGATTGTCTTTATGTTACGTGTTTGCGTTTTAGGTAGAGGTGGTTATATTTTCTAGACTTATTTTCTAGACTGTGTTTTTGGGTAGTCACTTTGTTGTCCTCGCCCTGTGTTGTTGGGCTTGTCATTTTTGTGTGCCGTATTAAAGAGCACTTTTCCCCAGTGGAACTCTCTGCGCCTGATTCCTTCACCCACCTAGTCCCGTGTGACCGATGGCATCGGTTCTAGTTAAATCCAACTCTTTGTTTCTATATTCCAGTTGAAACATTTATGGTTGAATGATGCCAAGTAGTACAAATAATTCTCCATCATCAAATTCATGTTGATGAGAGGAATCACTTAAAGCCATTGTGGTGTGGTCAGTTCTTTCAGTTTTGCCCAAAGGATTGTGTTGTTAGCTCCCTTTAAAAAAAAGTCTGCCTTTTCGGGGAGATGGAACCAGAGCGCAAAGCACCACCCCACACCATTTGTAGTCTTTCAGAGACTGGAAAAAATGTGTCAGCTTGTATATTTAGCAATGAATCCGCTGATAGGAACATTGCGGAAAGACTTTCAATGGCTCTATCATACAAAGACAACCAGATCTACACACACAGAAAGGTATAGTGTGATCAGTATCACATAGAGCCTTCACGAAATGCCACAAAGCAGGACAACATTTATTTTCAGATCTCGACCCCCTCCATCTATACACCGGAAGCCATCATAGGGTGTATCACTCAGAGCGCGAAGCCCAAACCTGCCTTCCTCCTGGGCAGTTAGGTGTGAAACACATCTCTGACCTATGAATGCATCAGACATAATGAAAACAAGTCCAGATTCCCCCAGGGTGAAATTCCCCTTTAAGCTCGGACTTCGGTACACAGTCGGGCACTCCGATATTGTAGGTGGTGGTAATGCACCATAACAACTGCCAATAAATCCTGTTTTCCTGCAGTTCTGTTCACTAAGGCGAGGGCAGGTGTTCGGCAGGCGGGATTTTTTGTAATGGGTCACCCCGCTTTTCCAAAGTCAAACCTGCCCATTAGTCGCTGAGTCTGCTTTTAAGATGTCAAAATAGAAAATATTTGAAGTAATTGTTTTCAGTATCTTAATGTTGTTTTGTTTTGTGTTTTCTGATTGTTTCAGTGCATGCATTCAATGCACTTTGGACAAAGGACTCGCACAGGGCCGGCATCTCCAAAGTTCACTCAAAAAGGCAATAGTTCTGAACTGGGATTGATTAAGTTTTTGTTGTTTTAATTATTTAACTGTTTTTCATTCTCTTTTAAACTTCTATTGGTTGAAAGCTCATTGCTTAGTTATCACTTATCACTTGGTTCATGTAAATTATGTAGTTGCCCCTTTAAAACATCCTACGGTCAACATCTCCATAGTGTTCACATTTCTCTCATGTAAATGTTGTAGGACGATAAAAATATATAATAAACTATTTATTTGTGAAATATCCAGTCTTTGCTCTTTTCTTCATTAGCATGCTGATGATTTCAAGGTTAATATTGTGAGACTGTATAATGTTTTCATTGTGAGATGGATCAGAACATTGTATTGGATTTATTTTGATCTGTTAAGACATTGAATACATGTAGTTTAGAATATTTAGTAAATGCAGTATGTTAAGTTTAGTTTTCTCTGTGAGAGGCAAGTGGATTTAAAGTTATATGTAATTTGGTTTAAGTAGATAAGACATTTCAATGTTGTTATACACAAAGTTTAAAAAAAGATTAGCATATTCATGATGAGTTTGAAGCAAATTCGCAGCAAACAGTAGAATGTTAGCTAGAATTGTTTACCTGAAGTGCACAAGTCGCCGCAACAGTTTGCCACAAAACTATTTTGCATGTGAAAATATGAGCTTGCTGCAAAATTGGCCAAGGTTTTGCCAGAGCTGTTTGCCAGAAGCAAGGGTTCTCTCTCAGGACCATATTGAAAAGTTATGACATTCTGGATTAAGGGGATCGAATGCAACCAGAGCTAAAATAGACCACTGTTCAACAGTTCTGGCTCACCGGAATCTGTGCCCTCCAGCGGCTTTACAAGAGACTAATTCTTCAATGCTTTTCTGTACTGTTTAAAGGAACTTCTATAGCAGGTGGTTCAATCACTGGTCCTCATGATGCTCATCGCAGACCTGGGACAATTTCACATCCTGCTCTTATCACTTCCCGCCAAGTCTGTATGGTTTGTGAAAAGAGACTCATGGAGACAGTTAATCTAGTCTGAAATGTTATGAAGGATCTCACACCAACCCTTTTATTATAGAGAGCTGTCATTATGAGACACATTCAAAGACTGGTAGCCTATACCACCTGCCCTAGGGTGGACAAATACATTTCTACAGGTCACATCATTTGACTTACTTTCCGATGACTGTGTTTACACAGGCAGTCCAATTCTGATCTTTTTCACCAAATATTGGCAATACTGATTGGTCAAAAGACCAATTAGTGGAAAAAAAGATGAGAATCGGGCTGGTTATGGTTATGTCAATATCCACATTTACTCCCGCCACATCTTAGAAGGAATGCCAATGACTTTCAAGCCAAAAACAAACATTATAAAGCTTAATAATTGCTTCCTCTGCGGTTACCATTCATAAATGATTGCTCAGAACATAATGTGCTGCCCTTTTGACTCCGCCAGCAACAAGAACTGAGCAAATCTGCTCTGGAGCCTTTGAGGTCAAGAGGAAATGGGAAATGGATTCCATCAGCCTTTGTTTACAGACCAAATTGACATAACAAGCGAGGTGGTAGAAAATTACATGTCTCAAAATACAGAAAAACAATACTACACCGAGACCTTGAATTAGACGGAAGAACATCCTTTAACAACATGAGCTTGAAGTCACAAACAGATTAAATTGATGCACTAATGTTTTTTGTTAAGAAAAGCGAAGAACTCCAAATTGAAAATCTTATGGACAGCTGAAAATGGGATGAGAGACTTTGCAGGTGCACTCCATTTAGGTGTATTCATCTACTGTTTTGCGTGTGTGTGTGCATGTATTTGTGCGTGTTCGTTTGATAAAAGCTTATGAAGGGTAAGCTTCTTACAGTTCCTTCCCTTATTCATCTATTGCCTTGGGGGTAGTTGTATGCATGTGTTCTCTCACGTGTGTGTGTGTATGTGTGTCCACGTGTGTGTGTGTCAACGTGTATGTGTGTCCACGTGTGTGTGTGTGTGTATGTGTGTCCACATGTGTGTGTGTGTCAACGTGTATGTGTCCACGTGTGTGTGTGTGTGTCAATGTGTATGTGTGTCCACGTGTGTGTGTGTGTCCACGTTTGTGTGTGTGTGTGTCAACGTGTATGTGTGTCCACGTATGTGTGTGTGTCCGTGTGTGTGTGTGTGTGTATATTTCCACTCATACCTCCGCAAGCTGCTGTAGAGATACACTTGTACAAGTTCCCTAGTGCAAATGGACTTCTGTCCTCCGCATGTTTCAGTGTACAGATGTTGTACAGTTTGGGTCAATCACAGTTACAAGGGGATACAAGTAAGAAGTTTACCCTTCATAAGCTTTTATCAAACATCAAACACACTGTTAGTCATGCAAATGTACCATGGTATTCAAAACCCAGAAGCTGATTGAGTGGTAAGAGAGCCTCATGCATATGCATGACACCCCTAATTACTGTATTGGATGAAAGACGCCACACGTCTCTATCTCCTGGACACCCCCATCTCCTGGTCCACTCAACAAGAAGACATGAATGGCCTCCATTAATTCACAAGGAGAGGTGGATCCATGTTTTCTAGTTAAGGATGGGTTTGGCGCAGACTTGGGAGTAGTGGGCCAAAAAACAGATGTCTTTGTCTGCTCTTCACACTCCTCATGGCGTCTCTACATCACGTCTGTATTTCCGGTACATTATCATGCCTTACTAAAGGGGCAATCCCACAGTTGAAACGATTACCGATTGCCTCCCTGCCACTGTTTCGGTAAAAAGCGGAGTAATGTGAGGAAACTGTGAAAGGTCAACAATGAAATATCTTTTCTCATATTGTTCCAATATTTATTGGATTGGAGGATCCATATGAAAGAACTTCTGGGTCTGTGGGTATCAAGTGTCTCCGGGTAGGACTGCTGATCTAGGATCAGGTCTCACGGTCCATGTAATCAAAATGAATTGTGTTCTAAAAAAGACACAACTGATCCTACTCTGATATGCTTGATGCATACGGCCCATGGAGACATCAATATTGGATTTGTCACAAGACAGAGAGATGTTAAATAAAACACTGAGAGATGAACTAGTACGACACCTTGTGGTGGGTTGTTCTTAGTACACTTCTCAGCCTGTTCCTAGCAACAGCTCACCCACCTTACAGGACCAGAAGGAAATTACACACAAACTTATATTATTATATATATTATTATTTTTTAAAGTGGGGGGAGAAAAAGAGAAAGAAAAACATATGCAAAGATTTGCCCTATTGACTTTGCAACATCATCATATGAGACTCTTGGGTTAAAACTAATTATTTATTCCATTCAAATATTTGTATATTACATGTTAAATAATACAAACACTGTGCTATGAATATTCTTTCCCAGAATTCCCAGAACCTCTAAAACTCGGAACATAATGCACACAAGAACAAAGAAACTTGGAATTGAGAGTTCTCTACACCGGGGAATGAGTTGAATGGGGCATTTTATACCCATTCTATACCCTTGTTGGTACAAACATTTCTTAGCAATTAACAGAATTTCATGAAAAAAAGGCATTTAAAAAAAGACGTAAAAAATAACAATAATCTTGGCCTACTTTTCATGGATAGTTCTTGGACACTGAGCCCACTGAGACAGGCAGGCACAACAGTAGAGTAAGAAAAATCGATCACATCTTGATTGGACATAAAAAGGACTTGAGCGTGTAAGGAAGGTACTCCTATGGCTTGTGCCCTATACATCGAGATACATCTTAGAAGCAGGTGTGTGTGTGTGTGTGTGTATGTGTGATGATCAGACAGGAAGCTTTTCCAGGAACTGTGATACCAAACTTTGATTCCCTCTAATCTAAGCAAACACACATGTACATAAATCCACAGTGTGACTTCCATGTTAACGAATCAGTAGCATGTTCAGTTTAAGGACACAGTCGATGATCTCATAATGGAACATGGATTAGTGCACAGTAACATGGGGAGGGGCTTGTACTGAACTGTAGCTCCACCCACTGGCAACCTTGGTTTAGATGGAAGGCAGGTTTTTTGGTGAGGTGTGAACTGAACGTATTGGAGCTTGCATCCTAGATGTCGACCGGCGGGATGTAAGGCAAGTTATTATGGCTAATGGCAGTGCGCGTGTGGTGTTCAAACCCCCGTTCATTGGTCAATTCAAGGCAGGGTAGTAGGGACAAACAATTATCGTGGGGGTTGGCTCGGTTGAGTCACTGGTCATTCTCATGCTGAATCCCAAACCAGTCCCTTCCCCTCTCCCCTCCATTTGTACTTTCACACTCACCTCCTTCATATGAACAAGTGTCCCAAAGCTGAGGGTGTGACAATGACCAAACCCTTCGATAGCCACTTCGACCAAGCCAGCAAAGCTGCCGGTTCCAAAGCGAAGAGCTATTCCAACATGTAAACACAATATATTTTGTACAATTTCATACAAGAGAATGGAGCATTTGTTGTGTCTGATTTTATATCTTGTAAAATGACCAAGGGGAATTTGTTCATTTGAATTTCATGCTCTTATTATTTAAATGTCATACATGAATTGCATAATTCAAGTCAAGAGTGTGTCTCGGTTTATTTAATCCTCTCGCCACTCTGGGAGTTTTGTCAGCAACACGTGACTACGTAGGGTCATGAATTGGTAGGGGTGAGGTATAGTTGGTAGAGGTGAGGTATAGTTGGTAGAGGTGAGGTATAGTTGGTAGAGGTGAGGTATAGTTGGTAGAGGTGAGGTATAGTTGGTAGAGGTGAGGTGTAGTTGGTAGAGGTGAGGTGTAGTTGGTAGAGGTGAGGTATAGTTGGTAGAGGTGAGGTATAGTTGGTAGAGGTGAGGTGTAGTTGGTAGAGGTGAGGTGTAGTTGGTAGAGGTGAGGTATAGTTGGTAGAGGTGAGGTATAGTTGGTAGAGGTGAGCTGTAGTTGGTAGAGATGAGGTATAGTTGGTAGAGGTGAGGTATAGTTGGTAGGGGTGAGGTGTAGTTGGTAGAGGTGAGGTATAGTTGGTAGAGGTGAGGTATAGTTGGTAGAGGTGAGGTATAGTTGGTAGAGGTGAGGTGTAGTTGGTAGAGGTGAGGTATAGTTGGTAGAGGTGAGGAGTAGTTGGTAGAGGTGAGGTGTAGTTGGTAGAGGTGAGGTGTAGTTGGTAGAGGTGAGGTATAGTTGGTAAAGGTGAGGTATAGTTGGTAGGGGTGAGGTATAGTTGGTAGAGGTGAGGTATAGTTGGTAGGGGTGAGGTATAGTTGGTAGAGGTGAGGTATAGTTGGTAGGGGTGAGGTATAGTTGGTAGAGGTGAGGTATAGTTGGTAGAGGTGAGGTATAGTTGGTAGAGGTGAGGTATAGTTGGTAGGGGTGAGGTATAGTTGGTAGGGGTGAGGTATAGTTGGTAGAGGTGAGGTATAGTTGGTAGAGGTGAGGTATAGTTGGTAGAGGTGAGGTATAGTTGGTAGAGGTGAGGTATAGTTGGTAGGGGTGAGGTATAGTTGGTAGAGGTGAGGTGAGGTATAGTTGGTAGAGGTGAGGTATAGTTGGTAGAGGTGAGGTATAGTTGGTAGAGGTGAGGTATAGTTGGTAGGGGTGAGGTATAGGCGAGAGGCTGGTTTGGGATTCAGTGGTACTTTACCTCTAAGACAATGCAGACAGAGAGTTAGTGTTTGGCGAACGCCTGGATCATTTCTACTTAGGAATAATAATTATCTCGTAGTCGCCTTCCTTGCTTTGAAAATACTAAATAATGCACTCTTAAATTACTTTAAAAAAATGTAATTAAAAATTCTCCATATAGAAATAAATATTTCTCTGCACTTAAGCCAATTAAACCTTAAACTCAAGACTAAATCAATACAGATAAATATGTTAAGCCACCATCTAATTCATGAGTCATCCCATTAAATACAAAACAAGTCTTAACTGATACCATCTGCCAACACAACGTAACTAATAACCCACATAGATACAGGCAAAGTCATGGGACGATGCGAAAATAAAATAATAATTTGGCAAATCAGTTTTATTGAAGGGGATTTGTGCTTGGGATGATAAAACACAATTCCTCTTTGACCAAGTGTGACCCTTCGCAAATCCCTCAAGAGTGAGAGATAGAGACATTGGGCAAAAGCACTTCCAGACATAGAGACTTCCTCTGCCTAAAACTGTCAACATCTTCCACTCCTTTCAAAACAGAGTGGCTTTTGGTCGGTCTCAAAATCCTGTCTTTTCAGCTCTCTCTTTCACTGTTTAAGATTCCTCCGTTCCACCACCATCCACACAAGTGCTACTGCAGACTCTTCAGGATGCGTCCATAGCGGAAGTCGTAGACGTGGCGACACATGAACACCAGGTCGGGGTCGATGTCCGTTGGCACGCAGCAGTGGGCAGGGACGGCGTATTCGACAGAAGGCGGCACCACTCTGGTGGCACTTTCAGGGAGATCCTCCCCCCGACGAGTCACCAAAGCACAATATCTGAAACACCAAGCCAAAGGACATGTCAAAAAGACTGCGCAAATAAGTGAACAAATGCAATGCAACAAATAAAATGTATTGGAATCCCACTCAACATCTTGTGTCTCCCACATACTATTCATTCTCACACCCCATCTCCCATCAGAGATGAACAGACCTTACCTACAGTACTGTGCTAACGTCAACACGTAGCACTTGTCTTCGATGCAGGCCACACTGTTTTCATCCTGATGCCGAGATGCAAAAAGTTCATTCTGGAAATGAAGTTGGGTGACAAGAGGAGAGAAAACTGAATATCATGAACCAAAACAAATCAAATGTTGTTTGTCTCATGCGCCGAATACAACTGGTGTAGCCCGAACAGTGAAATACTGAATACAACAGTGAAATTCTTACTTACAAGCACTTAAAAACCAACAATGCAGTTAAGAAAAAATAAGTGTTAAGTAAAAAATAGATAAAAGTAACAAATAATTAAAGAATAGCAGTAAAATAACAGTAGCGAGGCTATATACAGGGGATACTGGTACAGAGTCAATGTGCGGGGGCACCGGTTAGTCGAGGTAATTGAGGTAATATGTACATGTAGGTAGAGTTAAAGTGACTATGCATAGATAATCAACAGAGAGAAGCAGCAGCGTAAAGAGATAGTTCAGCATATTGAACATACTGTATTTACATATATCAAAATATGTCATTTCTGAACGATCCCTTAACTACGTGTCTGACATCATCATCATAAAGACCCATTTGGGAAGATCTATACAGACTTTTCTGATGTGCAAACTGACTAGCCAAACCCTCAACCAAATCCTTAACCAATTCTAAAATATCCGTTTGCACACAGAAAAGTCTGCATAGCCCTTTTCAACCAACTTCTTCAGCAGGAAATCAGGGTATTCAGCAGAGCACACTGTAGTAAAACATTTTACAACCCTAATGAAAATCATTTTTTTCATTGGACGAGTTCAGCTAGTGCCTCCCGGTTTCAAAACGTTTTCTCCCTACTGAACACGCCCCAACTCTCTCTCGCAGAGCATTGTGAATAAGGCTGCTGTTTAGTATTCGTAGCCTGGGTGAACAAAGTGTGTTTGTTCCTGGGGGATATTGACAATGGGAAGCCTGTGCAGCCTATTTCTCCAGGAAATACATAATTAAATGGAAACAGTGTGTTTGCCATCTCTTTTCCCAGGCTGCACAGGAGTCTGCACAAACATTGTAGATGGCATCCACAGTGTGAACTGGGCTTTCTGGAGAACTCACCTCATAGTGTGAACTGGGCTTTCAGGAGAACTCACCTCATAGTGTGAACTGGGCTTTCAGGAGAACTCACCTCATAGTGTGAACTGGGCTTTCAGGAGAACTCACCTCACAGTGTGAACTGGGCTTTCCGGAGAACTCACCTCACAGTTTGAACTGGGCTTTCTGGAGAACTCACCTCAGTGTGAACTGGGCTTTCCGGAGAATGCACCTCACAGTGTGAACTGGGCTTTCCGGAGAACTCACCTCACAGTGTGAACTGGGCTTTCCGGAGAACTCACCTCACAGTGTGAACTGGGCTTTCCGGAGAACTCACCTCACAGTGTGAACTGGGCTTTCCGGAGAACTCACCTCATAGTGTGAACTGGGCTTTCCGGAGAACTCACCTCACAGTGTGAACTGGGCTTTCAGGAGAACTCACCTCATAGTGTGAACTGGGCTTTCAGGAGAACTCACCTCATAGTGTGAACTGGACTTTCAGGAGAACTCACCTCATAGTGTGAACTGGGCTTTCAGGAGAACTCACCTCACAGTGTGAACTGGGCTTTCAGGAGAACTCACCTCACAGTGTGAACTGGGCTTTCAGGAGAACTCACCTCACAGTGTGAACTGGGCTTTCAGGAGAACTCACCTCACAGTGTGAACTGGGCTTTCCAGAGAACTCACCTCACAGTGTGAACTGGGCTTTCCGGGAGAACTCACCTTATAGTGTGAACTGGGCTTTCCGGAGAACTCACCTCACAGTGTGAACTGGGCTTTCAGGAGAACTCACCTCATAGTGTGAACTGGGCTTTCAGGAGAACTCACCTCATAGTGTGAACTGGGCTTTCAGGAGAACTCACCTCACAGTGTGAACTGGGCTTTCAGGAGAACTCACCTCACAGTGTGAACTGGGCTTTCTGGAAAACTCACCTCACAGTGTTAACTGTGCTTTCCGGAGAACTCACCTCACAGTGTATGTTGGGATTTCGTCCTCCCTGTGTGTGTTCTGGGCGGTAGAACCAAAACAGGCTCATCATCATCTCTCCTGAGGACACACAAACAGTGCCATTTTCAGAGTGAGAAGAGGATTACCAAAGTCGAATTGAACATTTGATGTAATGTGTAGGGAGCCCATTCATAATCATTTAAACTTTTTTTGTCACATTCTACAAAAGTTTGCGGCAGACAGAGCATTTGATTGCTGACTGGAATGCCAGATGGAGTAGTATGAAAAAGTACAAAACCTGGCCATCAGTTGCCTGGCACACTGTCTGTGCTCACTGTCTGTGCCAGGCAAGCTCACTTGAGTGCCGACCAAGTATTTAAAACAAAACCAACACTATTTGAAGTGTTTTTTTTTTAAACAAGCCTATAGTTTTGTATCATCCATTTGTATCAGTTTAGCTATGTGTGAAAGAGGCAGAACTTCACCTGATTCGGGGTCCTTCCACAGGGCTGAGATTTTGGCTACGTAGGGCAGAGACTTCTTCCTGGTACCGGAGCGCAGCAGGACTGTGTCTCGAACCCGAATGACCTCGCCGTCCCGCTGTACTCCTTCGAAACATTTGCGCAACACTGTCGTCTCTTCCCCCTGGAAACATAGTCAATATGTCATTGTTGATGGCACATACTATTAGCATTGTTGTTAGCACATGGTAACCACCTGGTTATTAACAGTATTGTTAGCACATGCTAATCACCCGGTTATTGGAACTGTTATTAGCACATGGTAACCACCTGGTTATTAACAGTATTGTTAGCACATGCTAATCACCCGGTTATTGGAACTGTTATTAGCACATGCTAATCACCCGGTTATTAACAGTATTGTTAGCACATGGTAACCACCTGGTTATTAACAGTATTGTTAGCACATGGTAACCACCTGGTTATTAACAGTATTGTTAGCACATGGTAATCACCTGGTTATTAACAGTATTGTTAGCACATGGTAACCACCCGGTTATTAACAGTATTGTTAGCACATGGTAACCACCCGGTTATTAACAGTATTGTTAGCACATGCTAACCACCTGGTCATTAACAGTATTGTTAGCACATGGTAACCACCTGGTTATTAACAGTATTGTTAGCACATGCTAATCACCCGGTTATTGGAACTGTTATTAGCACATGCTAATCACCCGGTTATTAGAATTGTTTTTAGCACAGAAGTAAGAGTGGATGGTAATAATATCATACAGACAGACTAAGTTTTCCTTTAGAGGAAATTCTAATATTCTGTAGCCTCAGCTAGCTATCTTACAAGGCACAACCAGTATCTCTTAACACAGAGCGACACATACCACAGTGAAAACCTCCTTCTCGAAGGCCACGCCCACGGGCAGCCAGCCATTGGTTGCCCGGCGACGGGTGATCCTCTGCTGCTTGGCAGCTCCGCTGGCGGCAGGCCCCAGCTGATGCTCGTCTCGAATATGGGAGTCACCACATACCCCAGACCGAGAGCTGCTGGGTGGCTTTGCACGCTGAGGACACTCCCGGGTCACTTGCAGCGTAATCCTCGGTTGGCTGGGGTTCGATAGAGGGTTCTGGAGGTGGGGCACTGATTGGCCGGCTGGGGGAGCGCTGGCGGTGGCAAGGCAGCCTTGTGTGGGGGAAAATGGGACAGAGGGGGGCTGTGGTCCTCCAAAGGCGGGGAGTAGTCTTCTGTGAGGAAAAGTGGAACAGTCAGACATTGGAGAAATCAGTCTCTTAAACTCACATCTTACTTCACATTCATCCTCTCCTTTCCTGCCATGGGGACACTCTGTTTCAGTGCCACTGACGCTGTGTGCAGTAGAGATAAGAACACGATCTGTATCCTCTGTCTTAATTGTAGCTTTGAGCCACAGGGCTGGCCACAGGGCTGGCCACGGGGATGGCCACGGGGATGGCCACAGGGCTGGCCACGGGGCTGGCCACGGGGCTGGCCACGGGGCTGGCCACGGGGATGGCCACAGGGATGGCCACGGGGCTGGCCACGGGGCTGGCCACATCAGAGTAGCAGAGATGGCCATTTGTTGTGGCCTGATGGTCCCCCAGACAGGCAGTGTGGAATCAGATAGCTGGCTAAGGATATTGAGAGTGATCAGAGGGAGGGAACATACATCTATCTGTACAAGCAAAAAGCTCTCTGAGACATTTACAAAGAGCGCACAAGTAAAAAGGGGTAATAAAATACTCTTGGATGTTACACATCCACTGAACAGCCAATATGCAGCACTGCCTTCAGGGCGAGAACCAACAGAGCTGCTACAAGTTGTGTACAAGCATCAGTACGGCTTTGAAATGAAAACGGATGGCTGTGACTTCCATTTTTATCTTGTATATACCTTGTCAGCATTTGTATCCGTTATGTGTTAATGTTGCTGTCTATATGTTCAAATCTTTCTGTTATCCGACTTGACACAACTGAACCTTCTGGAATAATGGAATAATTATGATACTGTAATAGTGATGCCGTGGAGAGATGTTTTTTAGTGAATAGTGTTTAGCCAGCTATTATGCAAATATTCTACTTATATATATATATATATATCTTTAAAAAAAAAAATATTATAGCATTTATGTTACTTGCCTCCCATCATCTCAGTCAGCACTCATTTACCACTACTGTTTGTTCCTGGAAATCTAGGATTCCATCAGCTGATGCATGATTGGCTCTGTACACAATGGTAGTGGAGACGCTGTAATGTAATGTAGGAGTGTGTGTGTGGAGTCTTTGAAAACCCCAAAGGAATCAACCCACCACACTAGTGTAGTGCAGGTTCACCTGAACATTAAGGCCAGCTAGGATGATACAACAAATGTCACATTATAAAAGACTCTCGCAATCGGATAGCTTGTGGTTAGTAGGAAATTAACATTTACATTTAAGTCATTTAGCAGACGCTCTTATCCAGAGCGACTTACAAGTCTCCATCACTTCTCTGGGGAAAAGGGTCAATTTCTGTGTCACATCAAAGCAGGCAGCTCAACAGAGGCAACAAGACATTGTCAAATACCAATTTACCTCAGCTAATAGCGCCTCTGAGCGGACTAGCCAACGACACGCCATATTGATCTGTAATCAGCATACTTAAATGAAGTCATGAGTGCTGCTGTGGTCCCCGACAAATACGATCTGACCACAGACCAGCTGAGAACAAATTCCCTCAGTAAGAGTGGCCCTGTTCTGGTCATCATCCACTACTCCGGAGGCAGTGACTCAAGTACTGTAAAGGGGCTATGGGACTCCTGGCTGAAATGACATGTGGAATAATTTCAGTCTGTCTTGTGTGTGTGTGTGTGTGTATATATGGTTTGTTAAGTTTTATAGCAGAGCTCGATACTGTACACACAAGACAGGCTGAAATGATTCCACATGTACCCGCAAAACACCAGTCAACGCCAGCAGTGAAGAGCCGACTCCGGGATGCTGGCCTTCTAGGCAGAGTTGCAAAGAAAAAGCCATATCTCAGACTGGCCAATAAAAATAAAAGATTAAGATGGGCAAAAGAACACAGACACTGGACAGAGGAACTCTGCCTAGAAGGCCAGCATCCCAGAGTTGCCTCTTCACTGTTGACGTTGAGACTGGTGCTTTGCGAGTACTATTTATGAAGCTGCCAGTTGAGGATTTGTGAGGCGTCTGCTTCTCAAACTAGACACTCTAATGTACTTGTCCTCTTGCTCAGTTGTACACTGGGGCCTCCCACTTTTCTTTCTATTCTGGTTAGAGCCAGATTGTGCTCTTCTGTGAAGGGAGAGTACACAGCGTTGTACGAGATCTTCAGTTCCTTGGCAATTTCTCGCATGGAACAGTCTTCATTTCTCAGAACAAGAATAGACTGACGAGTTTCAGAAGACAGTTAATTGGCCATTTTGAGCCTGTAATCGAACCCACAAATTCTGATGCTCCAGATACTCACGTAGTCTAAAGAAGGCCAGTTTTATTGCTTCTTTAATCAGAACAACAGTTTTCAGCTCTGCAAATATAATTGCAAAAGGGTTTTCTAATGATCAAGTAGCCTTTTAAAATTATAAACTTGGATTAGCTAACACAACGTGCCATTGGAACACAGGAGTGATGGTTGCTGATAATGGGCCTCTGTACGTCTATGTAGATATTCCATAAAATAAATCTGCCGTTTCCAGGTACAATAGTCATTTACAACATTAACAATGTCTACACTGTATTTCTGATCAATTTTATCTTGTTTTAATGGACAAAAAGTGTGCTTCTCTTTCAAAAACAAGGACATTTCTAAGTGACCACAAACTTTTGAACGGTAGTGTATATATGACCACTGGGAGTAAATGGGGTTTGGTTGATCAGAGAGCACAGCTTGGCATCTCCAGACAAATAGTCCACAGCTTCAATAGTAAATACAGTACATTCTATTTACACAATCTGTGGTGATTACTCATTGGACCTACTCACGCAACTAATGGCTAGAGTGGCGAGCAGGGATAAAGAAACAAAGTTCAGCTCAGGACTGTGGATTTAAACCCTACTGGGCTTTTAGATCCCACTGAATGAATCCCTAGAACTCATAATCCTAACCCTAGAACACCTAATCCTAACCCTAGAACACCTAATCCTAACCCCAGAACACCTAATCCTAACCCCAGAACACCTAATCCTAACCCTAGAACACCTAATCCTAACCCTAGAACACCTAATCCTAACCCTAGAACACCTAATCCTAACCCTAGAACACCTAATCCTAACCCCAGAACAACTAATCCTAACCCCAGAACAACTAATCCTAACCCCAGAACAACTAATCCTAACCCCAGAACAACTAATCCTAACCCTAGAACAACTAATCCTAACCCTAGAACAACTAATCCTAACCCTAGAACACCTAATCCTAGAACACAACTGAACAACTTTCTTGAAAACTTTAGATTCTTGCCTCACCTGTGACATTTCTGATTCTCTGTATTCTAAAAAAGGTAAAAACATGAGAATTTTCTCGGCAGATTGTAGCTGATTTGACTGATTGACTAAAAAAGGTCACTGAGCCATCTCAAATATGCAGTTAACACTCTGCAATCATCATGACCCATTCACATCATTATTACTACATATCTATAGGCATTTCTGCCTTCTCTTACCCAACTTGGTGTTATGGCTGCAGCTGGAGCAACCTGCATTATAGCAGCACCCCCTGCTGGCGAGGGTTGTTACTGCTCTGTAGGGGTAGCGACTGATTCCGCAGGCTTCTCCATAGCAGTAGACCGGGAGGGAGATTCCTGAGGGGTGGGAGCCGGTCGGGGACAGCAGCTTGGGACTCTGGACCCCACCAGGGCACAACGTGATGGAGGCCACAGAAGAGGGCGGGTAGGGCATGGGGCTGGAGCTCATGGAGGTCATGAGGGTAGAGGAGGTCTTGTGGTGTGCAAAGTGGACATAATAGCCTGAGAAACATGGGTAAGGGTGGGGGCCTATGGTCAGGGCATGTGGGTGGGCAAGGGAACGGGGAGAGAGGAGGCGGCCCTTGGAGAGCGAATGCTCCTCAAGTTTGTCGTCACCGAAGCTCTTTTGGCCAAGGAACAGGGCCAGTCGGTGGCAGTACTCCCCCAACCTTTCCTGGGAGCAGCAGCAGAAAGAAGGAGTCGCCTGGGTCTCGACTGGCTCCTCCACAGACTTCATTGGGTAGCCAAGGAAGGATCCACACTGGAAGTCAGATCTGATGGAGCCATTCCCCCCTGTAGTCCCCTCCCACTGTGGTTCTGGGTGGAAGTATTCCCTTTTACAGAGATTACAGCATTTCTGAACCAGCTGTGGCTGGATCTGGGATTGCCTGTGATGGATTTCATGATGATGCCGTTTCTTTAGCTTGATCCTCACTACCCCACTCAGCTGGTTGCAGTTGGCCTTGGCCCCCCGATGTTTGGCTTTGAAGGAGGTGCTGGTGATCTTGAGCAAAGCAGCAGCATTGAGGCTGGCCTGACGCCGAGGGGTGGGACCGTACAGACTCAGCAGACTCACATCCTCCATCTTCATAGTCTTTTGGTATGTTTTGGAACTTCCAATTCCACAAATGTCTGATTTTGCCACCTTAGGACCACTTGGGGTGTTATGGCCCAAAATGATTGTATCCTTTGCCAGATTCCCATTGGAATGTAGCTTATTTACGAGTCTGGACCCTTGCGGATGTTCTCTGTATAAGAGCAGACTATTCACAGCCTCCGCGTTGAGAGAGGCCAGCCTCCGTTTGCGAGGTTCCACGACAGGGAATGTGCATAACACTTTTGATTGATTGTTTGGTTCCGGCGCTAGCCTATAGGCTTTGCAGGTCTTTTGTCTAGACTTGCAGGGCTTGGTCCTTCCACGCACCAGGCTATGGCTCCCTTCTTCTTTGGTCTCTATTGGAGCTTCCAAGCAGCTCTCCTTGTCCTCATCACTGCTCGACTCCAGACGAGTGAGAAGGACTCGACAGTCGAGGCTGTCCCCCTCGCACAGATCCAGCTTCCTGCCCTCCTCCTCTTCCCACAGTTCATTGCTCTCCTTCACACTGCATCTCTTTACCTCCTTGGGCCTCCCTCTTTTTAGTTTTGGCCGGGCTCCCCCCACCATGGCCTCTGCATGTGGAAGACCTACCTGCTCCCAGGAGTCACTGGGGCGGTATCTGCATGGGTCATCACATCCCTTCATACAGACCCTGGGGAAGGAGACCAAGAAATCAATACATGGGGAGAGTTTTTTTGTGCAAAAACCGACATGACAGTGGATGAATGCCCAAAAAGAAAGTTTGGCTCAATACAGTTTTTATTACGCCCATAAAAAAACGCCCATAAAAAAAACACCTATATTTTATCTGCTGAAACACTGATGTGGTTGACCACATATTTTGCAACTAAAGAGTAAGCCTGTAGTAGAAACGGTTAGTACAGAGGGGATATGGGTTTCAAAAAGTGACAAGGTCAGAAAGATACCGCTGCTGACTGACATAGGATCATATCGATGTAGGAATTACCCAACACACACACACAATCATATTTCCAGGAAAGCAAAATCTTGCCCTTATCCTATTGTGCAGATCCAAGTGACTCATCAAACAAGCTTCAGATTATACTTTATCTACATCCTCACAGAATAAATTGCAATAAACGTTTAGCTCTCAGGAAATACAATCACACTCTAGTCATAATGTCTAAGAGTGGATTGTCATTCACAAATAGGAAAATCGCCACTTTCCACAGTGGCCATTCATATCAAAGACTCCCGGATAGAAGTCGTTTTTCCAATACAAAACCTAAAACCTGAAATGACCCATAGTCTTCTGAAGACTTATGATGACTTGCTTTCTCTTACGGCACTTAGTCTTCTATCATACTATGAACTGGAGGTCGGCCGATTAATCGGAAATCGGTATGTAAATATATATTTTTTTTACACCTTTATTTAACTAGGCAAGTCAGTTAAGAACACATTCTTATTTTCAATGACGGCCTAGGAACAGTGGGTTAACTGCCTTATTCAGGGCAGAACGACAGATTTTTACCTTGTCAGCTCCGGGATTCAATCTTGCAACCTTACAGTTAACTAGTCCAACGCTCTAACCACTTGCCTCTCATTGCACTCCACGAGGAGCCTGCCTGTTACTTTAGTGCATTTTGCCAGCAGCTCTTCCTTGTGCTTCAAGCATTGCGCTGTTTATGACTTCAAGCCTATCAACTCCCGAGATTAGGCTGGTGTAACCGATGGGAAATGGCTAGCTAGTTAGCGGGGTGCGCGCTAATAGCATTTCAATTGTCACTCGCTCTGAGACTTGGAGTGGTTGTTCCCCTTGCTTTGCATGAACATCCAATAGTCAAAAGGTATATGAAATACAAATGGTATAAAGAGAAATAGTCCTATAAATACTATATTAACTACAACCTAAAACTTCTTACCTTGGAATATTGAAGTCTCATGTTAAAAGGAACCATCATATGTTCTCATGTTCTGAACAAGGAACTTTAAACGTTAGCTTTTTTACATGGCACATATTGCACTTTTACTTTATTCTCCAACACTTTGTTTTTGCATTATTTAAACCAAATTGAACATGTTTCATTATCTATTTGAGGCTAAATAGATTTTTATTGATGTATTAAGTTAAAATAAGTGTTCAATCAGTATTGTTGAAATTGTCATTATTACAAATAAATAAAAAATAAAATACAAAAGTCGTCCGATTAATCGGTATCGGCGTTGAAAAATCATATCGGCGTTGAACATGTCATAAAATCAATCTGCAACCATTCAAATGTTGGAGTGACTACTACCCCCTGAAATCAATGCAGGAACACACCCATAACTGTAAACTAACTAGTCACCCCCCAATTAATTTGTTTGATATCATGAGGCAGTGGGAAATTCTTATGACATGAATGGAGGTTTTATTCACACATCCAAGACCTAAACATCCCTACCTTACAGGAATCCAGTCTGCCTTCCTATTGACGTAGTTCTGTTATTCCCACAGATCAGTTAGAACAGAAGAACAGGAGAGACCTGTCTCTATGCCTCATTTTTATTTTTTTATTTCATCTTTATCGGTCAAGAACACATTCTTACCAGGGAACAGTTGGTTAACTGCCTTGTTCAGGGGCAGAACGACAGATTTTTACCTTGTCAGCTCGGGGATTCGATCCAGCAACCTTTCGATTACCGGCCCAACGCTCTAGGCTACCTGCCGCCCCATATGCATGATTACTACCCAACACAAGTGGCTTACAGATCTGGGTTCTCTCAAGTACAAGCTTTGGAGTGCCAGATAAGTGGGGTTTGCACTTTTGGAATTATTCCATTGAGTTGTGCCAAGCAAGCTCAATCAAGTACAGTATTTGAAAGAAACTGAACTGAACACAGGTCTGATCCTTTTTATCTTCACAATATCCTTTCACTGGTTTCCTCCAATCTTTCAGAAACAAATAGCGACCTTTTCAAACCCACTACTGAGTCAAGATTACAATTAGATAAGACATAAGACTAGAAGAAGAAGAAAAACTTAAAAACAGATGCCTGTGGTTTTGGTAATATTGTTTTTTAAAGTTTATGATCATTTAATTTACAAATCAATACTAAGATGTGTTTAAGAGAATAATCCCCCACAAGTATTAAGAGCATAACCAAATCAAAATGTAATTGTTCTTCTGTTTCTTACGTATTTTCCTATTCTAAAGCAGACATACGTTTTAAATAACAACCACAATAACGGTAAGTCGACTTGATTCTAAAAAAACATTTTTAGCCTTGCACTTCCAAACATCCCACAATTTGGTTGGACATTATTTCCTGTGGACCATGAAATGTAATACACGAGAAAGACTAATTTAATTTACAGATAACGAGAGAACAGAAGGAGACACACATTGAGTTTCTGTCTATGGATATCAAATCAAGTTGCTTCATTGGGATACGACAGAAGGCTATGCAACGGATCAAGTGTAACTGACGCACATTGTTTTCTACAGACACGCTATATTGAGAAAGGGTCAAACTCTGAATAAGAAACATATTTCTATGCTAGGCCTATAGCATCTAAATTATATTTCCTCTTTCTTTTTTTATTATTTTACTTTCAATCACACCAAAAGTTGGTGAAATATTTGCAGTTTGGCCACAATGAGTGACCAACACATTGCAAGTAGATTGTGACAAATAGCCTACTGCTGGATATGGAATAGCCTAATAATCTAAAGGTATCATCGTGTAACCCACAAAACCTGCCCTAAACTCAAATAATACTGAGAGAGAGAGAGTCAAAATACCATGGATATGTTGAGGGAAGCGACCTTGCGCTACAGTGCAGTTCCCATAGGGCGTTATATCAATGGAATCCATATCATCACCTTCCGTATTATCACCGTCCGGGTTTATCAGATGTATTTATCACCATGATGAGCACGAGGCTATACAACCACTAGATCGGAAACACACATTATGATTAACTAATATGGGTGTTCATTACTACTAATCGAATATTTCATATTATAGGCGGTCATTATGGTCTGCCCAGAAACCCAAATTATGAGATTGATAATGCGTTGCCAGAATCTGTTCTGAATGATTGAGTTCGGCCATCGACATGGGATATTCTAACATGATGACAGGCTGTGGTATAATATCAGAAGTAGGGGTTCAGGTGGATGCAGGCCAGGGATGACTATGGTCACTGACTAAGCGTAATAAAGCGGTTATAAGCATGTTATTACATCGTCACTCACTCAATTAGCATTTACATTAAATATGACGTATATGCGCTATGCAATTTTACCTTCGGTCCCGATGGAAGATCGGTTTGAGTCCACTCTTAATTCAGATTACACCTTTTATAAATTATGACCAGAGTCGAGGTGTAATTCAGAAAAAAAACGAGCGCCCAATAGAGACGTGGTAAAACGGTGACCTACTTCCGAAGTAGCATGCTGGAGATAATATCCATGCGCTGCATTAAGAGACTGCTGTTGCGCTGGGACATCGAGTCAAATATCGTTAATAAGAGCTACGATTTTCTCAAAAGATTCCTATTATCGAAGTTTACCGAGGTCAAAATGAACTGCCAGTAATTGCAATATCGCTCTGTTCTACCTTCAACGATCAAGTTTTCTCCGACAATTAAAACTTGCTGCATGAATCAAACCTGTTTCACGACACTGCGGCGCCCTGACCTACGAGAAAATCAATATCAAGCGGAAACTTTGTTACAAAGTCTTCATTGAATCAACCCCAATCGGAAAATCTCCAAACTAAATGTAAACCAATGACAACGACGGTATTGCGAGTCTTTGAAATCTAGGTTGTCCAATCAAAGTCTATTTCCTCCATGGGATGGAACAAATTCAGTTCAGGCTATTCAATGTCCACCTATCAAAACAATAAAACGGTGAAATACATTTCAAATCAATATCCAGCAATGAAAGTATAGGGCCTAATTAAACCTATATGAAATCCATGCCTCTTTTGCTCCTATTGCTTTGAATAACATTTTGAACATCCACTAGGTTATTATAGCTTACTTCTCAACCATAGCCATTCTAAACATAAAGGCTCTCTGATGTTTGCCTGAGGACTCGGAAGTGAATTATTTCACTGCTCCATCTTCGCTGCATGCTTCAGTCTGAGACTGCCATCATTGAAGTCGTTTGTGGTGAAGTCAAAATGAAGGGGTGTTGTACAATACAAAGTAAATCAGCGATTGGATAATCTCTAACCAATCAGAGTATCAAAGACAATGATGACTTATTCTGGATCTAGCCCAACCCATCGGTTTCTGGGATCAATCAGAACGGTTAGAATGCGTTTGCATTCTAGAAATAGTCGGGGAGGTACTCAGTTTCTTTCCCACAATAAATCGGGATCTGACGTCCGTGGGCGTGGCCGAGCGTTTGCCCGGAGTTAGGTGTTTGGGTTGCCACGCAACTCTGATATATTTTCGCACTTCAAGTAAATTGTATAATGTTGAGCTAATAATTAGTCTGAGACAACTTTATGGTAATTTTAGTATAATGTTGGCATCATGTCAAAAATCACACTTATTGGGGTAAATCATAATTGGTCTCATCAATATTAAAGTTGTAGTGTATGATAAACAGCTGTAAAAAGGCCTCATGTCTGATTTAATGGAGTATGAAAACTGCTAAATACAGTAGGCAGACAGCAGAGAGCTTGACCCCCTACACTGAATCAGCACCTAAATTGCATTCTGAGCACTTTCCCCTCACTTAGCATGACATTTAACACCCAAGTCTTTCCTTTCTGACTGGAACCAACGTTAATGTCTTTGTGCAATGATTTTTAATGACAGTATAGATTCATTCTGACTCCAGTTTTAATGGGACAATATCATGCACCAATCCCCCTATTCTGAATGAGTGAATATGAACAAAAAACATCTTCCTCATATCTACAAATGAGTCATACCTGTTCATTAAAGCGCAACTGAAGGAAATAAACAACTGATACTAAGTGGCCTATGTGCCATCAATATGAGTCAGAAACATTTATTCTAGTGTCAAAATTGACTACAAAGTGTAAATAGGATCATTTTGTTCATAAATTCAGCGTGTTCGTCAGGACTTATTTGAGGGTTAAAAGAGTCTAAAATAATTTGGTTTGAAATATACTTAATTATCAAAAGTAAAAGTCTAAATAATTTCACATTCCTTATATTACGCAAACCAGATGGCAGAATTTATTTTTATTTTACAGATAGCCAGGGGCACACTCCAACACTCAGACATAATTTACAAATGCTTCATTTGTGTTTAGTGAGTCCACCAGATCAGATGCAGTAGGGATGGTCTCTTTAAAAGTGTGAGAATTTGACCATTTTCCTGTCCTGCTAAGCATTCAAAATGTAATGAGTACTTTTGGTTGTCAGGGGAAATTTATGGAGTAAAAAGTACATTCTTTTCTTTAGGAATGTTGCGGACAAGTAAAAGATGTATAAAAAAATATGAATAGTAAAGTAAAGTACATTTACCCCCAAAAAACTATTTACTGTAAGTAGTATTTTAAAGTATTTTTTACTTAAGTACTTTACACCACTGAAAACCTCCTCGGCAAAAAATGTCTGAATGATTTTCAGATTTCTTGAGTTAACTTCAATTCATTCGGGGCGGCAGGGTAGCCTAGTGGTTAGAGCGTTGGACTAGTAACCGAAAGGTTGCAAGTTTGAATCCCCGAGCTGACAAGGTACAAATCTGTCGTTCTGCCCCTGAACAGGCAGTTAACCCACTGTTCCTAGGCTGTCATTGAAAATAAGAATTTGTTCTGAACTGACTTGCCTAGTAAAATGAAGGTAAAATAAAATAAAAAATCTGACTATTTTGAAGAAGTGATACTGGCTTTGTTACTATGGTGTCTAATCGGGGACAAACATCAGTAACTGCCACATCGAACCGCATCCCCAAGACTGAAATTAAGTTTTTCTTAATGAGCAATAGAGAAACACATGCGGAATAGGTACATTCAGTTGCTCTTTAAGCTCCACATGGAAGAAAATGGACTGAAACCGCGAGGGACTACAATTCAACATGGATCTTTCCAATAAGAAACTCATTTTTATTTTCTGTTGAAAACCCTTTTCCATTGCGTGCATTAATGAATGCAAACCAGGTGCCATGAGAATTTTTTTTTTTTTTAGCATCCCTTTGAAACAGTGGTGTAAAGTACTTAAGTAAAAATACTTTAATGATGTACTACTTAAGTAGTTTTTGGGGGTATCTGTACTTTCCTATTAATATGTTTGACTACTTTTACTTCACTACATTCCTAAAGCGAATTGTGTACTTTTTATTCCATAAATTTTCCCTGACAACCAAAAGTACATTTTGAATGCTTAGCAGGACAGAAAATGATCCAATTCACACAATTATCAGGAGAACATCACTTATCATCCCTACTGCCTTTGATCTGGCGGACTCACTAAACACAAATGCTTTTGTTTGTAAACGAAGTCTGAATTTTGGAGTGTAACCCTGGCTATCCGTAAAAAAATGTTTTTAAATTTACCGGTAAACATTTTTTTACCGGTAAAAATAATTTTTTATTATTCATTACTTTTACTTTTGATACTTAAGTATATTTAAAACCAAATACTTTTACTCAAGTAGTATTTTACTGGGTGACTTTCACTTTCACTTGAGTCATTTTCTATTATGGTATCTTTACTTTTACTCAAGTATAACAATTGAGTACTTTTTCCACCACTGCTTTGAAAGAACTTTCATGATAACTATAAAGCAGGATAGAGAGAGATACACATCACACCAATTTGAGAAGTTTACAAAAGCTTCAAAATCAGTTAATAAAGTACAGTAGTGTAGTTACTACATCCAACGTTATTTACCATTAATATTGGCGCAGCATGTCAGGTGTTGAATGCTTGAATGTACAGAAGACGTACACAAACTTCAAACTGTTTGATGCTTGCCATGAACTCAACAGGCAGAAAATGTGAACATTCATTTATACACATTTGTGTGCACAGATATGTAGATGATTTGTAGATTACAGTTCACAACCTCTGTTCAGATAGGAGATGACACAGGAAGTCAAGTTAGCTTCAGCTCATCTTCAAAGAGAAGGGCAAGATGCCAGGGACAGTGACAGATGGAGCTGAGAGAGTGAGCAAGTGACAAGAGACTTGAAACTAACCACTGTGTTGTGAGTGTGTGTGTGTGTGTGTGTGTGTGTGTGTGTGGAGACTTGAAACTAACCAGTGTGAGTGAGTGATTGAGTGAGTGGAGACTTGAAACTAACCAGTGTGTGTGTCTGTCAGTGTGTGTGTGTGTGTGTGTGTTTGTGAGAGAGAGTGAGAGGAGGTCTTGAAACAAACCATTGTGTGTGTGAGTGAGAGTAAGAATGTGAGAGAGAGCGTGAGTGTGTGAGTGAGTGAGTGAGTGAAAGAGAGTGAGTGAGTGAGAGAAAGAGAGAGTGAGTGAGAGAAAGAGAGAGTGAGTGAGTGAGTGAGTGAGTGAGTGTGAGTGAGTGAGTGAGTGATTGGGAGTCTACTTGCGGTCAGCATTTTAGATCTCATCACATCAACTCACATGGACATTTTTCAGTTCCAACCTGGCCCTTAGTTGACAGCTTTTCTACGCCAGTATATAAAAGGTTGACATGCCTCTCAAAAACCATCAGGAACAATGGACCTCTGACTAGTAGGGTCTTTCTGAAGATCTGAAGTGAGGAGATGCCCAATTTAATTCATCTGTCACTTTGAAGGACACTTTATGCCATGTGCTCTGTGCTTTTCAGTGGAAGATAAGAGACATACAAAACCCCTCGGTGTGACAGCGGCTGACTCCTAAAACAGGAGTTACTGTCCCTCACCCTGTAAATACTCAAGTGTGATAAGAGAGAAGCCAGGGAGCTCTTCAAATCTATTGCAGCTGTGGATCCACCAACAGCTGACGTTGGTTTTGCTTTCAGTGGCCGTTTTCCCTCGAAACAGACCAGTACATTTCACAGCTGTGGCATTTGGCTTGATTCTAGGTAGTGGCTGATGTGTTTGAGGATTGTAGCGTGGCCATATGAAACAAGTTATCCTCAACATCAGAGCAAGTTTAAGAACTGACAGCTTTGCATGTGACTTGAATGTAAATTGAATGTACAATTGTGCAAGCTCGCCTTGCAATGCAGCTGAAGTAACATAGCTAGCTAACCATTTACTTGCTTACTTTGTAGTGGAGGATAAAAATAACTGTATGCCTATGGATGTGTAGCTAGCTACAGTATGTAGCTGATCTGTGTATGGACCCTAAAACGTTTGGTATGAATATTAGTTCAGAACCTATCTGTGAACCTCAGCTATCATAGTGACTGGGGTGGCAGGGTAGCCTAGTGGTTAGAGTGTTGGACTACTAACAGAAAGGTTGCAAGTTCAAATCCCCAAGCTGACAAGGTTGACATCTGTCGTTCTGCCCCTGAACAGGCAGTTAACCCACTGTTCCTAGGCTGTCATTGAAAATAAGAATTTGTTCTTAACTGACTTGCCTAGTTAAATAAAGGTAAAATAAAATTGTATCAACTTAAAGTCTGAGTGGCATTAATGAAGCCAATAAGTTGGGAGTAGAATATAATCAACTTTATTGTGCCAAGGATGCACATGTACTGTAGTTATTACCACGCATGAGATCCCCACATTGTAGCATTAATACAATGAATATATTCACTGATCCTTTACTCTTCCTTGGCAAATAAAGGTGCGGTTCAGGTATGAATCTCTGAGACATTATTATTTTTCAGTCCATTATTTTAATGATGATGTGTCTGTTTTGACTGGAGTGATGCTTAGAATTCCATAAAAAATGTATCCCTTTTATTTTACCACTACAATCTGTTCATCGGGCGAAACTGAATAAAAAAAACAACCTGTGTAGAAAGTAAACATCCACACCTCGATGGTGTCAACTGTGCTTATGTCTGCGTAATGAAAAAATAAAAGCTTCCGTCATTTTCTAGTCTAGTGATCGATGACAAACGAGCTCGCTGCCCAGAGTTACATAATTACAAAGAGGAGATTCTCCTGATTAAAATGGTGCCCATGTAACAGTTTTGCTTCCGTCCCTCTCCTCTCCCCTACCTGGGCTCGAACCAGGGACCCTCTGCAGACATAGACAACAGCCACCCTCGAAGCATCATTATCCATCTCTCCACAAAAGCCATGGCCCTTGCAGAGTAAGGGGAACAACTAGTTCAGAGCGAGTGACGTCACCAATTGAAACGCTATTGGCTCGCACCCCCGCTAACTACCTAGCCATTTCACACCAGCTACACCCGATTTGAAAACACCGCTAACTACCTAGCCATATCACACCAGCTACACCCGATTTGAAAACCCCGCTAACTACCTAGCCATTTCACACCAGCTACACCCGATTTGAAAACCCCGCTAACTACCTAGCCATTTCACACCAGCTACACCCGATTTGAAAACCCCGCTAACTACCTAGCCATATCACACCAGCTACACCCGATTTGAAAAACATCTAAATATACACATTGCGAGATATTTGGCGAAAGACAGACATGCCTACATTTTCCTGATTGGAAACAATGGGAAGACCGCAGAGCTCCAATATTATTTTATTTGTTTACATTTTAACTACAAAACAACGTGAGCAGGTCTCATTGCCAACAATAGCGAAGCAGGAATTGTGACGTTGAACAATAAGATGGGAATAGAACGTTCGGAAGATGAGTTGGTGCCACGGTGCTCAATAGAGCTAATAGGAGATGGCAGGGTGAAAAATACACTAAAATAAGATATTTCGCGATTACTTCAAAAACGACAGCAATCAGCTGAAAATATGATCATATTATGAAACTGGGCTCCGCGGCGGATGCAATGAAGTAGTTTTTATCAGAAAATAACATTGTTAAAAATGTAATGTGTCCAGCCTACTATCTACACGGATTTCAGAGCACTCTCGTCTGAGTGTACCAGAGCGCAGAATAATTACTTTACGAGCACTCAACACTCGTTTACTGACACCGGCCATATTCAACGTCAGAAAAATATGTAATTCAATTGTTTCCAGCAGCACATTTACAGTCACCAACGCACTGGTCTGCTAGGGCAAGTAAAATGGTCAGAGTTGTCTCATTTGTGTCTGGAAGTAGCTAGCCAACGTTAGCTTGGGTACTTGACTGCCGTTGTAAGGCCAGAACCCTCAAAGGAACCCTAGTCCCCGGCCCGAAAGTCCAGTGTGCGCTTCGAGAGCGAAACGGTCTGAATTTACAAACGGACAATTTTTCTCTTAATGGAAATGAAACACCATAATATTAATCTAATTAATTAAGCCAAATTTCTTAAAATCAATCCCATATACTATGTAATTACAAAAAAGGTTTTAAATTATCTGGTAATGTCAATACGGAATACCATCAAATGCTTCTCAAAGATGCTCTCTGGTGGTCAAACTAGCAATAACTTGCAGTAACAGAAGAAAATGGCAGAGAATTAAATGACGTGCCACAGAATGCTGCAGCAGCATGCAGGGTGGGCCGCAGTCTGCCGCAACTTTTAAAGGAGGAACCACTGTACATGCTTGTCGTCCTCACCAGGGTCTTGACCTGACTGCAATTCGGCATGGTAACTAACTTCCGTGGGCAAATGCTCACCTTCCATGGCCACTGGCACGCTGGAGAAGTGTGCTCTTCACAGATGAAACCCTGGTTTCAACTGTACCGGCCAGACAGGGTGTATGGTGTCATGTGGGCAAACTGTTGCATGTTGTGTTTATATATATTTTTTCAGTGCAACACAATAAATAGGAACGAGCTGCCAGTGCTTTACTACTGTTTGGCTTGGAACTAAGAGGAACAGTAAAGGTCTTGACAAGCTATTTCAGATATTGATAAAAGTGAATGAGAATCATCAAGATTGAAATTGATTAAAATAAAAAATAAAAAAACACATTCCCCTAAACTGATGGCGTGATCGAAGAAAAAGGGATGAGAATAAATAAGCAAAAAGATAAATTAACGATGGCTTTAGTCTGTTTTTTTTTAGTGCCACTACCAGTGAGAACAATAGTGTATTCAGTGAAACGCTCAGAACTTCATAGATTACTCAGTCATATCATTGCCAGTCAGTCATATCATTGCCAGTCAGTCATATCATTGCCAGTCAGTCATATCATTGCCAGTCAGTCACATCGGTTCTACACAAGATTTGATTTGATTTGAATACATTTCTCTCTGGACGTTCTGTAATGCTGCACCCTTTGGAACAGACCCTGATGCTGGGCATCCATTGTGACCCATCTGCATCCAGCTCTGGCTGTGTTACACAGACAGCCCAATTCTGATATTTTGTCAATTGTTGGCAAAAGAGCTGACCTGATTGCTCAAAAGAACATTTAGTGGAATTCAGACAGAAAACATCACGTATTCATTTAACCACTTACTGGAAAGTAAATGACAATACATTAGGTTGGCAATATCAAATCAAATATCAATATCAAATCAAATATCAATATCAAATCAAATATCAATATCAAATCAAATTTATTTTGTGTGAATCTAAGTGTGCCGTGCCTAGGACCGTGCCCCAGGACTACCTGACATGATGACTCCTTGCTGTCCCCAGTCCACCTGGCCATGCTGCTGCTCCAGACCTGAGCCCTAGGACCATGCCCCAGGACTACCTGACATGATGACTCCTTGCTGTCCCCAGTCCACCTGGCCGCGCTGCTGCTCCAGACCTGAGCCCTAGGACCGTGCCCCAGGACTACCTGACATGATGACTCCTTGCTGTCCCCAGTCCACCTGGCCGCGCTGCTGCTCCAGTTTCAACTGTTCTGCCTTATTATTATTCGACCGTGCTGGTCATTTATGAACATTTGAACATCTTGGCCATGTTCTGTTATAATCTCCACTCGGCACAGCCAGAAGAGGACTGGCCACCCCACATAGCCTGGTTCCTCTCTAGGTTTCTTCCTAGGTGTTGGCCTTTCTAGGGAGTTTTTCCTAGCCACCGTGCTTCTACACCTGCATTGCTTGCTGTTTGGGGTTTTAGGCTGGGTTTCTGTACAGCACTTTGATATATCAGCTGATGTACGAAGGGCTATATAAATACATTTGATTTGATTTGATTTATATAGCCCTTTGTACATCAGCTGATATCTCAAAGTGCTGTACAGAAACCCAGCCTAAAACCCCAAATAGCAAGCAATGCAGGTGGCAATGCAATACATTGGCATTAGGCTCTGCAGCTTCAGGGTAGCTCAGAATTCAGAAAAACAGACACGCATGGTGATGGCGAGTAACGCATGTTACAGCAACAGCATGTCACCAAGAACCACCAGCGCATTGTGGCCATCAGAGGATGTGAATCTAACTACATAGACCACCATGTTAAGCTAGTGTGATGAATCTAACTACATAGACCTCCATGTTAAGGTAGTGTGATGAATATAACTACATAGACCTCCATGTTAAACTAGTGTGATGAATCTAACTACATAGACCTCCATGTTAAGGTAGGGTGATGAATATAACTACATAGACCTCCATGTTATTACGGTAGGGTGATGAATATAACTACATAGACCTCCATGTTATTAAGGTAGTGTGATGAATCTAACTACATAGACCTCCATGTTAAGGTAGGGTGATGAATATAACTACATAGACCTCCATGTTATTACGGTAGGGTGATGAATATAACTACATAGACCTCCATGTTATTAAGGTAGTGTGATGAATCTAACTACATAGACCTCCATGTTAAGGTAGGGTGATGAATCTAACTACATAGACCTCCATGTTATTAAGGTAGTGTGATGAATATAACTACATAGACCTCCATGTTAAGGTAGTGTGATGAATATAACTACATAGACCTCCATGTTATTACGGTAGTGTGATGAATATAACTACATAGACCTCCATGTTATTACGGTAGGGTGATGAATATAACTACATAGACCTCCATGTTATTAAGGTAGTGTGATGAATCTAACTACATAGACCTCCATGTTATTACGGTAGTGTGATGAATATAACTACATAGACCTCCATGTTATTAAGGTAGTGTGATGAATATAACTACATAGACCTCATGTTAAGGTAGGGTGATGAATTATTAAGACCTCCATGTTATTAAGGTAGTGTGATGAATATAACTACATAGACCTCCATGTTATTAAGCTAGTGTGATGAATATAACTACATAGACCTCCATGTTAAGGTAGTGTGATGAATATAACTACATAGACCTCCATGTTATTAAGGTAGTGTGATGAATATAACTACATAGACCTCCATGTTATTACTAGTGTGATGGTAGACCTCCATGTTGAGTGAATATAACTACATAGACCTCCATGTTATTACGGTAGTGTGATGAATATAACTACATAGACCTCCATGTTATTACGGTAGTGTGATGAATATAACTACATAGACCTCCATGTTATTAAGGTAGTGTGATGAATATAACTACATAGACCTCCATGTTATTAAGGTAGTGTGATGAATATAACTACATAGACCTCCATGTTATTAAGGTAGTGTGATGAATATAACTACATAGACCTCCATGTTAAGCTAGGGTGATGAATCTAACTACATAGACCTCCATGTTATTAAGGTAGTGTGATGAATATAACTACATAGACCTCCATGTTAAGCTAGTGTGATGAATATAACTACATAGACCTCCATGTTAAGGTAGTGTGATGAATATAACTACATAGACCTCCATGTTAAGGTAGTGTGATGAATATAACTACATAGACCTACATGTTAAGGTAGTGTGATGAATATAACTACATAGACCTCCATGTTATTAAGGTAGTGTGATGAATATAACTACATAGACCTCCATGTTATTACGGTAGGGTGATGAATATAACTACATAGACCTCCATGTTATTAAGGTAGGGTGATGAATATAACTACATAGACCTCCATGTTATTAAGGTAGGGTGATGAATATAACTACATAGACCTCCATGTTAAGGTAGGGTGATGAATCTAACTACATAGACCACCATGTTAAGCTAGTGTGATGAATCTAACTACATAGACCTCCATGTTAAGCTAGTGTGATGAATCTAACTACATAGACCACCATGTTAAGCTAGTGTGATGAATCTAACTACATAGACCTCCATGTTAAGGTAGTGTGATGAATCTAATTGGTGCAACATCAGCTGATGAAACTGGGGCTTCCTGTCTGACCTGGCTTTGCTTCATAAAGATCAGAACTGGGCTGCCTGTGTAAACGCAGGCTCTGCTACCTCGGCTATTAAGTTAGGGGCCAACGATCGTCCACAAAACAATCACTTAGGGTAAGGTCAGAGTCTTATGGCTTCCATCTGCTCAGTAATCAAAACAAAACCATCTCGGATATTCTTGTTGCTCCAGTGTACAACATTGCATCTGATGTCCAAAGACCAAAGAGCACTTTCCCACATAAACTCTTATTACTACCCAAGTGCACATATTCTTCTGCTTTTTCATGAATTGCATATTTAAAAGAGGATTATTAATTCAGAATAAAGAGAGTGACAAAGCAGGCAGTGCAAGTAACCAGCAGGGCACTTTGTGGAAGAGGACTTCCTGTATGGCTTTATGCTTCCATTCATGGTTCATTACACATAGGCTCTGACATTTCTGGAGGCTACTGCAAAGTGTCCTCTTGTCACAGCCTTCACATAACCGATTCGCAACATTTCATTAAAAGGGGCAATCAAACAATAAAGAGGCCACCCCGCCACCTTTTTGGTTAAACTTCTTATGGATGGAGCTGGAGAAATGTAACCACTCGCAAATTCATAGACGGGGGCTATGGATGCAAGGACAGACTATCCGTGAGATCAGAATTATAGCTTTAACCATAGAGTGTTATAGAGTGTTTGTTTACAATTACATTGTATCCAAAACAATTGAGTAAAACAAGCTTATATTTTGGGTTCTGATGGTCTTAGTTTATTTTAAAGAAGGTTCAATGCAGATGATTTCTTCTCAATTTCAAATCCTTACTGGGTAACAATAAAGTACCAAGCTGTTTAAAGGCACAGTCAACTTAGTGTATGTAAACTCCTGACCCACTGCAATTGTGATACAGTTAATCATAAGTGAAATAATCTGCCTGTAAACAATTGTTGGAAAAATTGTGTGTCGTGCACAAAGTAGATGTCCTAACCGACTTCCCAAAACTATAGTTTGTATACAATAAATTTGTGGAGTGGTTGAAAAACAAGTTGTAATGACTCCAACCTAAGTCTACGTAAATTTCCAACTTCAACTGTACATAAATATTCAGACCCTTTCCTCAGTACTTTTTGAATCACCTTTGACAGCGATTACAGCCTCGAGTCTTCTTGGGTACGACGCTACAACCTGGGCACACCTGTATTTGGAGAGTTTCTCCTATTACTCTCTACAGATCCTCTCAAGCTCTGTCAGGTTAGATGGGGAGCATCGCTGCACAGCTATTTTCAGGTCTCTCTAGAGATGTTCGATCAGGTTCAAGTCCGGGCTCTGGCTGGGCCACTCAAGGACATTCAGAGACTTGTCCCGAAGGCACTCCTACATTGTCTTGTGCTTAGGGTCATTGTCCTGTTTGAAGGTGAACCTTCTCCCCAGTCTGAGATCCTGAGTGCTCTGGAGTAGGTTTTCATCAAGGATCTCTCTGTATTTTGCTATGTTCATCTTTCCCTCGATCCTGACTAGTCTCCCAGTCCCTGCCGCTGAAAAACATCCCCACAGCATGCTGCCACCACCATGCTACACCGTAGGGACCACCCTGATCAATCCCATTCTCCACTGACTGCTTACTTTTGCCAGGCAGCCAGCTCTAGGAAGAGTCGTGTTGGTTCCAAACTACTTCCATTTAAGAATGATGGAGGCCACTGTGTTCTTTGGGGACCTTCAATGCTGCAGACATTTTTTGGTACCCTCCCCCAGATCTGTGCCTCGGCACAATCTTGTCCCCGGAGCTCTACAGACAATACCTTCGACCTCATGGCTTGGTTTTTGCTTTGACATGCACTGTCAACTGTGGGACCTTATATAGACAGGTGTGGGCCTTTCCAAATCATGTCCAATCAATTGAATTTACCACAGGTGGACTCCAATCAAGTTGTAGAAACATCTCAAGGATGATCAAAGGAAACAAGATGCACCTGCAAGCGGTCTGAATACATTCCGAAGGCACTGTACAGTGTAGCCTACCAGCTCTATAAAATCTGGTGATTCAACATTTTTCTCCAAAAACCTTCCCAATTAAATGACTGCAAAGTAGGCCTAACTGGCAGAATGATATCATGATGATTTGTATCAATAGGGTGCACATTTGTTTTGCATACTCTGCCATCACATGTGCAATACACTGCTAGCCTAACACAAATGTACGGTGACATCCTTTCAATGTTGCTGTCCAACACCTGACACCAATACAATGGATTAGGGGGGAGGGGTACCCTGAATGGGACTCAAATCCTGGTCCCTGTGACTGTCATTATAAAATCATTATACTGTCACAATCCTCGCTATATGAGTCATGATGAGGGGGGCAGGTAGCATAGTGGTTAAGAGTGTTGGGCCAATAACTGAAAGGTCGCTGGTTAGAATCTCCGAGTTGATGTGTCTTCAAGTACGTAGGGAACAGTGTAGCAAACTTTGCTATATGAGGCACGTTACAATTCCCTTTCACGCTAGAGACCAGAGTTGTATTCCACACCCCACCGTTCGCTACAATACCAAAAGGCTAACATCTCTTGGTGAGGTTGCTAGGTGTTGTACAAAGGTTGTTTAGTATCATTACAAGGGTTACATTTTTTGGGGGGTATTATTTATTTTTTCCAGCTGGCTCACCTCACTAAATTACATTTGTATGGCGTCAGGGCCAATAAATGATCCTACCTAGACTAGCTTACAACACCGCAATGCAATCAATATATGCATTATTGTTTTCAAGTGAGTACAATTGTACTCTAGGCTGTAAACTGGGGTGAAAATGTCATTTGAATAATGGCAGAAAAAGCCTTGTTATTTGGATCAGTTGTGTGTCTACTATCAATAGATAAGGTCTAGAAATGGCACAGTCTAGTATTCTGGCTGCACTTTTAATTCTGATACCGATGCGCTGTCTGGTGCCGATCATCATTATCCCAAATCATCTACACTGAACAAAAATAAATGCAACCTGCAACAATTTCAAATAGTTTACTGAGTTACAGGTCAGGAAAATCAATTTAAATGAATTCATTAAGCCCTAATCTATGGATTTCACATGACTGGACAAGGTCACAGCCACGGGTGGGCTTGGGAGGACATAGGCCCACACAATGGGGAGCCAGGCCCAGCCAATCAGAATGAGGGGGTGTTTTATTTCAGCTCATGAAAAATGGGACCAACACTTTACATGTTGCGTTTATATTTTTCTTCCGTGTATATCGATGTGTGCCCAATGCCACACCTCATCTCTGATTCTTCGCTGTGCGCGCAATATCAAGTGCGCCTATCAGCTATTTAGTGTAGTCTCAATCAAATGATCTATAGCTTATAGGCTATGAAGTGCATGCTGGGAGAAGCACAGAGTAGTTATATTTCTAAGATGGCTGCTGGGATGGTGTAAATAAAACTAGGCTGCATTACACACGGCAATGGATATTCCAACCAAAGAGGTGGAACTACAACCTTCTATAGCCAAGGAGACTAAAAAATTGACTTTGTTTGGGAAGTAATCTAATTCTGTCACTATCAATTGATTAAGCTATTCACTTTCTGTACAATAGGAGATGTTTAAACCCAGACAGCTTTTAGGGAAACACTTGTGACTTTCTCTCGTCCAATTTGTAAGTCGCTCTGGATAAGAGCGTCTGCTAAATGACTTAAATGTAAATGTTGGGTTAAGCAACGGAAGAGTAGCCAGCAGTTTAAAGCTTACATTTTTTTGTGTCGGTAGGCCTACTCTGTCTGGGGTGAAAAGGGTAAACCTAACTTTTGAAAGTACCATGCTCAGATTCCTAATGACTTCTCAGATTTTATTATATCCAAACGGGGACAATTTCGTTGCAAACAAGACACACAGATTTGGCATTAGAGAAATATGATCAAATGAACACATAGGCTATCTCTGTCCATTCTTAGCCTGTAATTTCAGTAACTGTTTCTATAACTGCATATCTAAAGCTGTGGTCTGTCCAGGAAGTGAGGGTAAACGGTACGCATGTTCTCTGCTATCCACTTTATGTTTAATTATTATTTTGGGTAAAGGAGGGTCTTTTTAAAAATAAAAAATAAATTACATTCAGGGATTGTTTAGGTAAAATATATTTTGCTGAAGGGAGGGCCATCCATTTTCATTTCAGAGAAGTACGATTTTCTCCATGAAACCCTTATTATAAATAGTGTTCACTCCCTTAAAACAATGTACAGCAGTGAAGGCTCCTCAGGGGAAGAAAGGGATGACCATCCCACTCGGTGAATTTCATAAAAATTGTGAAACATTAAAAAGTTCTCCTTTTTAGATAAAACTACACTAAAAGTCACAAAATAACTTAGTAAAACACAATGTTTTGCAATGAATGTCGACAGTAGCCTCAACAGTACTCTCTGGGGTAGAATCATGGTGTAGCCAGAGGACAGCTATTTTCCATCCTAACCCATCCTCTGGGTACATTGACTTCAATACAAAACCTAGGAGGCTCATGGTTATCACCCACTTCCATTGACTTACACAGTAATTATGACGAATTCCAGAGGACGCCCTCCAACCCAGCAGCATGAACTGACATATTGTCAACCCAATCAAAGGATCAGAGAATGAATCTAGTACCGAAAGCATAAGCTACAGGTAGCTAACAATGCATAAAATGTGGTGAGTAGCTGACTCAAAGAGAGAGAAATAAAATAGTTGAACAACTTAATTTCTTCAAGTTAAGGAGATGAGAGAGAGATATATATTTTGTTGTAATCTCATTCACTTTAGCTAATTTAGCCTACTCAAACATCCAGCTCAAACAGAGAGGCATGCTATTAGTGTTAGCTAGGCTATCCAACACTGGAACTCTTCCAAGTCAAGCTTCCTGTTTTATGGATTTACTGCCATGGGGGCCCGCCGGTGTAACTGCTAAACTGCTTGCTGTACACTGTACTGCGTGATTGTAGCGGGTTTACTAAGGCGTTAGTTCTAGTAGCTATGTTGACTATGACATTTGCTAATATGGTGACAATGATGTAGGCTGTGTGTAGCGGTTTGCGGTTATGGTATGAAGGTTTGACTTAGAAATGTTTTTTTGCCTGGTCACAGAAAGCTGTTGTGTTGTGCAGAACAGCGAAGGGAAAAGGTGAGAGGAGAAGAGTGCGTAGATGCAAGAAGGAATTATACAACAAGAAAAGTGATGATGCTGTTTGTATGTGTCTGCTATGAAAGTTATCCTTCCTGTTTGGCCCTGTCCGGGGGTGTCCTCGGATGGGGCCACAGTGTCTCCTGACCCCTCCTGTCTCAGCCTCCAGTATTTATGCTGCAGTAGTTTATGTGTCGGGGGGCTAGGGTCAGTTTGTTATATCTGGAGTACTTCTCCTGTCCTATTCGGTGTCCTGTGTGAATCTAAATGTGCGATCTCTAATTCTCTCCTTCTCTCGTTCTTTCTCTCTCTCGGAGGACCTGAGCCCTAGGACCATGCCCCAGGACTACCTGACATGATGACTCCTTGCTGTCCCCAGTCCACCTGGCCATGTTGCTGCTCCAGTTTCAACTGACCTGAGCCCTAGGACCATGTCCCAGGACTACCTGACATGATGACTCCTTGCTGTCCCCAGTCCACCTGACTGTGCTGCTGCTCCAGTTTCAACTGTTCTGCCTTATTATTATTCGACCATGCTGGTCATTTATGAACATTTGAACATCTTGGCCATGTTCTGTTATAATCTCCACCCGGCACAGCCAGAAGAGGACTGGCCACCCCACATAGCCTGGTTCCTCTCTAGGTTTCTTCCTAGGTTTTGGCCTTTCTAGGGAGTTTTTCCTAGCCACCATGCTTCTACACCTGCATTGCTTGCTGTTTGGGGTTTTAGGCTGGGTTTCTTTACAGCACTTTGAGATATCAGCTGATGTACAAAGGACTATATAAATTGATTTGATTTGATGAAAGTGAACGGTTTGTGCAGGTGATCAGGGATGTATTCAATCCGCCGATTCTGTAGAAAAAAAAAATCTTAAACGAAACGGGGGATAAACCTACCTGAATTATTCAAATAGAAACTCTCGTTTGCAACTGTTTGGACAAATGATTACACCCGAGATCAACTGGATGCAGGCAAGAGTGTGCCTACATTATAAATCTCATAACAGGTATATGGACAATTTGAGTATCATGTAGTAAGTAGCCTATAACCTATTGATGTTACATTGAGCTGGGTGAATGGAATATGAATGACAGTCATCCAATATGCTGTAATAAAAATAAGGCAATGATCATTAAAAAAAACATATTAGCCTTCCTAAATCTTAAACAGCACTGACCGCCAAACAGTAACTGTGTATTTTGCATTTGTGAAATGATTTTGATGTGATATATCAGTAAAAGGATTTGTTTCTAGAACCGTACCACAATTGAGAATCGATTCAAATTTACTGTAGATGAGGTATTTAGCTGTTTTGGCTTCCAGAGCCAATTCGCCTTTAAACAGAACATATCAATTCCCTGGACTATACAGAGTAACGTTAGGCACCTTTAGTCCATTATTGGGCTAACCTTGACTGTTGCAAATGGTTTGATCTGTTATGGCAACAAAAAAATACATATGTTTTGGAGAATGACTTAATATAGCAACAACTTGTCAAGTAGTCTCATCGGCTGTGACACGAGTTCAAAGCAGCTCAGTGTAAACATATACAGTTGAAGTCAGAAGTTTACATACACTTAGGTTGGTGTCATTAAAACTAATTTTTCAACCACTCCACAAATTTCTTGTTAACAAACTATAGTTTTGGCAAGTCAGTTAGGACATCTACTTTGTGCATGACACAAGTCATTTTTCAACAATTGTTTACACTAAGTTGACTGTGCCTTTAAACAGCTTGGAAAATTCCCAAAAATGATGTCATGGCTTTAGAAGCTTCTGATAGGCTAATTGACATAATTTGAGTCAATTGGAGGTGTACCTGTGGATATATTTCAAGGCCTACCTTCAAACTCAGTGCCTCTTTGCTTGACATCATGGGAAAATCTAAAGAAATCAGACAGGACCTTAGAAAAAAATTGTAGATGTCCACAAATCTGGTTCATCCTTGGGAGCAATTTCCAAACACCTGAAGGTACCACGTTCATCTGTACACACAATAGTATGCAAGTATAAACACCATGGGACCACGCAGCCATCATACCGCTCAGGAAGGAGACGCGTTCCATCTCCTAGAGATGAACGTACCTTGGTGCGAAAAGTGCAAATCAATCCCAGAACAACAGCAAAGGACCTTGTGAAGATGCTGGTGGAAACAGGTATAAAAGTATATATCCACAGTAAAACGAGTCCTATATTGACATAACCTGAAAGGCCACTCAGCAAGGAAGAAGCCACTGCTCCAAAACCACCATAAAAAAGCCAGAATACGGTTTGCAACTGCACATGGGGACAAAGATCGTACTTTTTGGAGAAATGTCCTCTGGTCTGATGAAACGAAAATAGAATTGTTTGGCCATAATTACCATCATTATGTTTGGAGGAAAAAGTGGGAGGCTTGCAAGCCGAAGAACACTATCCCAACCGTGAAGCACGGGGGTGGCAGCATCATGTTGTGTGGGTGCTTTGCTGCAGGACGGACTGGTGCACTTCACAAAATAGATGGCTTCACGAAGCAGGAAAATTGTGTAAATATTGAAGCAACATCAAGACATCAAATGGCTTAAGGACAACAAAGTCAAGGTATTGGAGTGGCCATCACGTCAATCCGATAGAAACTTTGTGGGCCGAACTGAAAAATAATTTGCGAGCAAGGATCCTACAAACCGAACTCAGTTACACCAGCTCTGTCAGGAGGAATGGGCCAAAATTCACCCAACTTATTGTGGGAAGGTGGTGGAAGACTACCGAAAACGTTTGGCCAAGTTAAACAATTTAAAGGAAATGCTACCAAATACTAATTGAGTGTATGTAAACTTCTGACCCAGTTGGAATGTGATGAAAGAAATAAAAGCTGAAATAAATCACTAATATTATTCTGACATTTCACATTCTTAAAATAAACTGGTGATCCTAACTGATGGTGACAAGGATTTTTACTAGGATTAAATGTCAGGAATTGTGAAGAACGGAGTTTAAATGTATTTGGCTAAGGTGTATGTAAACTTCCGATTTCAACTGTATGTGTCCATCCTCTAGCCTACTCCAAAGGACTTGATGTCACTGGACTTTCTGTTCTCGCCAGCCACTCAAACGCCAGTCGTGGTAACTCCGCCCGAACACTGCGCATGAGGCGTCAAACACAGTTGATTGCAGGAAAATCCCCCCCAAAAGTGCGATATTTATTAAGACATGTCAGGTGTATGAGACTCCGCATGTAGATATGAAACACGTATTGTACAGTTGCAAATGGATCTAGTTTCATCCAGTTACAGACCCTCAAACTGCGAGGCGGCTACGGATATCGACCTCAATAACACTAGTCACTGCCGTAACCATCGCCGGAGAAAGAAGATATGAAAGGAGAGCACTTACCTGCGGACGGTAGGCTACATGGACCTCGATTCACTTCGGAGTTTCTTTTCCTTTTTTTAAATATTTTTTTTTACATAACATCGTCATCGTCATTTTTTTAATGTTGACGTATCACATGTTGCGAAAACATGGAGTTTCTTAAAGGGCCATGGACATACAGTATGGTGAATTCAGAAAAAGTGGGACATCATGAAAAGTGGGACAATTTAATCCTGACGTGTTTTATTTCTTAGTCTGACAATTGAAAATCACAACTGTTGTTGTTCCCTTGCAGAGGAACCACATGATCAAAATTACATCATTTAACTGTTGCGACATAAAGGGGGTGATTACAAGCCTCTAACAGAGCGCTCACCCTGCGTAGCCCATGGTAAAATCCGTAACAGCTTTTTTTTCTGTTTTGATGTTAAATTTATAAAAAGGTCAGAAATATTGCACTGGGAAAAAAATTGTGATGTAAATATGCATACTGTGTACTGGTACATCAAAATACAAAAGTTGCCAATATTATGTTTCAATTTTGTAATCCCGCATTACCAACCATATTTTTAATGTAGAAAGAACAGCAAGGAGTAGCTAAAGTGGAACAGTCTTATATGCTTTTCCAATGTAGGAAAGAGTTCCAGTTTACATTAGGGACCCTGTAATTAGATTAGACAGGGCTCTGGTTCTTGGAGTACTGCTATCTTGCACCAAGCAGAACTATAGCCGGGGGAATTCAGAAAAAGTGGGACACTTTGCATTTCCTGTCTTCTGTAACCTCTTTTGACATCTATGCAGCCTAACACGGGATGCATTTCTCAAATCTTCAATATGTTTCCTAATCACACAAAATGTAATTATCATTACTATGAAGACCATCAGTACTATTAAGACCATCCCAGTTTATCTAACCTGCTGTCCAAGTTTATCAAAATGCGCACTGAAAATATGGCTTTGTCTCAGTGTACACAAATGAGTGGCATGCCTCTTGTGAATATGATAAACATGTGTCCTTGTTGTGTGATTAGGAAACATCTTGAGGGTTTCAGAAATGTATGATGTTGGAAAGATGATTAAAGAGGTTACCGAAAACGGATCTGCAAAAACTACTTGTCACTCACATCACACCTATCTGAGGCTGTGATTGACAAAAATGTGGGTGCATGGAAAATGTACATGTTTCTATGGATACTAAATGTATTATACTTAATGACATTTATATAAGTAAAACACTTTTTAAAAATCCTCAATCAATCTACACACAATACCCCATAATGTCGAAGCAAAAACAGTTTTTTTTTTTAGAAATACCGGCAAAATAAATAAACAAATACCTTATTTACATAAGTATTCAGACCCTTTGCTATGAGATGGGTCAAAGTAGGGTAAGTGGCTTGGTTGAATTGTCTTGGAAGTCTTTCAAAACATTACAGTAAAAAGTAACGGTTGCTATGTGGCCTATCTGGGGGAGTTGGACTGTTCATTAACGGTTGATAGGGTAGCACTTTTCCAGAGCAAAGAGCAGGGTGATTCATTTTGAGACTGTTGAGATTCAAACTGCCTTCAGCCATCTGGATCAGGCAGGGCTGAGTCATTTCATGAGAGCAGAGAGGTCAGAAATAGGAGTTGAAGGAGTAGTGGAAACAAGCTGACAATCCATGATTTGAGCACTTGCAAGTGGAACTTGAGTAATGGTAGCCAGTGTGCTTTCTCTGTTGCAGACTGCTGAGAGATGGACTTGGAGAAGGAGCTGGTCAAAGGCTTTTGTAATATGAGAGAAGATAAAAGCTCAAAGGCGCCAAAGTGTAAGAGGGAGATAACATGGAGGAGGGAGAGACAACAATATGTAAAATGTGAAGTAATTGCTGTTTCTCCTTGCCACAAACATGATTTATATATTTTTTCTATCCTCTGCCTTTATTTTATTTTAAGTACATAAAATAAGTGTTTCACAAAATAATGTTTCATTGAGCTATTGCCCCCCTCCTCCCCAAATCATGAACTGAATTGTTATAATTTTTAGGATAGCTGCTGACATGGCAAAAGCCCTTATTACATTGCATACACAACTAAAGTAAACGAATGGCAAGCTACAAATCACCACATGGGGGCAAAAGTACACCAAATTCAGACTTTTACACCCATGTCATAAAATAGGCTATATTGTTAGTTCATTGTGTAGATGCAAGGGTTTTGCTTATTACAGTGTGGTTCTTGCTCAGAGGGAAGTAGGTAGCTTAGACCAAAGGTCTCCCAAACTCGGTCCTGCACATTTTGGTTTTTGCTATAGCACTACACAGCTGATTAAAATAACCAACTCATCAAGCTTTGGTTATTTGAATCAGCTGTTTATTGCTAGGGCAAAAACCAAAATGTGTATCCAGGGGTGGCCCCAGGACCGAGTTTGGGATATTTGGTATTTTATTAGGATCCCCATTAGCTGTTGCAAAAGCAGCAGCTACTCTTCCTGGGGTCAACACAAAACATGGAACCATAATAGACAAGAAAAGCTCAAGGACAGAACTACATCGATAAAAAAATAAGCCTAGACAACTAGAGGTTAGAGAGTTGAATAATAGCTGGAAGATTGGATCAACTAGAAGGTTCATTTTGTTCGCAAAATGGACAATCTAGACGGAACTCAAATATAAACTCAACATGTAAATTGTTGGTCCCATGTTTAATGAGCTGAAATAAAAGATCCTACAATATTTCCATACTCACAAAAAGCTAATTTCTAATTTCTCTCAAATGGTGTGCACAAATCTAAGCACATGTATTTATATAGCCCTTCTTACATCAGCTGATATCTCAAAGTGCTGTACAGAAACCCAGCCTAAAACCCCAAACAGCAAGCAATGCAGGTGTAGAAGCACGGTGGCTAGGAAAAACTCCATGGAAAGGCCAAAACCTAGGAAGAAACCTAGAGAGGAACCAGGCTATGAGGGGTGGCCAGTCCTCTTCTGGCTGTGCCGGGTGGAGATTATAACAGAACATGGCCATGATGTTCAAATGTTCATAAATGACCAGCATGGTCAAATAATAATAATCACAGTAGTTGTCGAGGGTGCAACAAGTCAGCACCTCAGGAGTAAATGTCAGTTGGCTTTTCATAGCCGATCATTAACAGTATCTCTACCGCTCCTGCTGTCTCTAGAGAGTTGAAAACAGCAGGTCTGAGACAGGTGGCACGTCTGGTGAACAGGTCAGGGTTCCATAGCCAGAGGCAGAACAGTTGAAACTGGAGCAGCAGCACGGCCAGGTGGACTGGGGACAGCAAGGAGTCATCATGCCAGGTAGTCCTGAGGCATGGTCCTAGGGCTCAGGTCCTCCGAGAGAGAGAAAGAGTGAAATAGAGAATTAGATAGAGCATACTTAAATTCACACAGGACACCGGATAAGACAAGAGAAGTACTCCAAATATAACAGACTGACTCTAGCCCCCCCGTCACAAACTGCTGCAGCATAAATACTGGCGGCTGAGACAGGAGGGGTCAGGAGACACTGTGGCCCCATCCGATGATACCCCCGGATAGGGCCAAACAGGCAGGATATAACCCCACCCACTTTGCCAAAGCACAGCCCCCACAACACTAGAGGGATATCTTCAACCACCAACTTACCATCCTGAGACAAGGCAGAGTATAGCCCACAAAGATCTCCGCCACGGCACAACAAATTTGTTTGCATTCCTGTTAGTGAACATTTCTCCTTTGCCAAGATACTCTATCCACATGACAGGTGTGGCATATCAAGAAGATGATTGAATAGCATAATCATTGCACAGGTGCACCTTGTGCAGGGGACAATAACAGACCACTCTGTAATGTGCAGTTTTGTCACACAACACAATGCCACAGAGGTCTCAAGTTGAGGGAGTGTGCAATTGGCATGCTGACTGCAGGAATGTCCACCAGAGCTGTTGCCAGAGAATTGAATGTTAATTTCTTTACCATAAGCCGCCTCCATGTCGTTTTAGAGAATTTGACATTTTGTTGCACGTTGTGTTTTTAAAAAATCTGTATATATTACCGTAAGACACTAACTGGTGGTAGATTTGCATCCTACAATTTTGAACCTATTTTCTTTATTTTGGGCTTTAAAGAGGCACAGCCTATTGAATCATTGAATTTCGAAGAGAAAGTAACAAGTGCCATGATCAATTGGACCAATTGGACAGAGATGTTTTTTTAAATGCTCCGAAGCTGAGAATATTAGCATCAGATCGAGAGATAAAACATTTGAACAGAATAATCCAATTTTTGAGAATTTATTTTCTGTACAGACAAAGTGCTACACTGAAAATAAATGTGGATTGTCAGTGGAGTATGAGACCTGACACATTTAGAATTAGAATTGAAGAGAAATTCTATTTCTGTTTATACATGGTGTCCATGTACTGTGAAGCTACATTGTGATGCATAGGCCAGTTTTTGCTGTTAAATTATGCCTATGCAATCTTGCCTTTTTTCAAGGGCCAGAGTTATGTTGTTAGATGAGGATTAAAGTTTAAGTTATTTAGTAAAGTCTATCTATTGTAAATAATTAACTCAATGAAAGATTTGTTAAAATGAAAGATTTGTTGAAGGCCATCATCCTTTTTGTATTTTTGTAATTTTGTATTATTGTCAGTATACTGTAATTCATCTTTTAACTGCAAATATATAGCCTACAAGATCAGATCAAATAAACCTTACTCAAAACCCATGTTTAAAACTATACTTTTGGAATAACTACATGACCCATAATGCTCTTTGACTGAACATTCTAAATTACCATGGCAATTAATAGTAAACCATGGAAATTATGCATCACAATTGTTATTCTATGGTATGTGGTCAGACAGAGACTTTAATTGCCATACAAGGTGCCACTGGAGGTAGAGAGGAGAGAAAGTTGGAAGGGTCGGCTGAAGGTTTGAACCTCGGTCTCTGGCGAGGAGTCGCATAGGTATTGAGGGCGGGGAGTGTTACCACTCCGCCACGGCTCTGCACACCCAGTTATATTTGTAACCAAAGTATTTTTCAATATTGCATCTATTTGGTGACGTTTTGCATAAGCAATTGGCAGTGAGAAAAATATGCACGAAACGTAATATAGAAGAGAAGTTCTGAATAGCTTATATTACCAGCATGAATTTGTTTTGTGCAGGGTAGAAGATGCATTAAATGGAATATAGAAGATAAGTTCTGAATATCTTATATTACCACTATGAATTTGTTTTGTGCAGGGTAGAAGATGCATTAAATGGAATATAGAAGAGAAGTTCTGAATAGCTTATATTACCAGCATGAATTTGTTTTGTGCAGGATAGAAGATGCATTAAATGGAATATAGAAGAGAAGTTCTGAATAGCTTATATTACCACTATGAATTTGTTTTGTGCAGGGTAGAAGATGCATTAAATGGAATATAGAAGAGAAGTTCTGAATAGCTTATATTACCAGCATGAATTTGTTTTGTGCAGGGTAGAAGATGCATTAAATGGAATATAGAAGAGAAGTTCTGAATATCTTATATTACCAGCATGAATTTGTTTTGTGCAGGGTAGAAGATGCATTAAATGGAGGATTCTGTGATGGAATGGCATTGAATTAAATCAAATCAAAGATCCATTGATTTACGCTAGTTGCTTATACTTCACCATATTCCAGTTTAATTACTTACAAAAATACAGGAAATGAAATCAAATTTAGTTGTCACTTGCGCCGAATACAACAGGTGTAGTAGACCTTAACGTGAAATGCTTACTTACAAGCCCTTAACCAACAATGCAATTCAAGAAATATATAACAATAAGGAGGCTATATACAGGGGGTACCGGTACCGAGTCAATAGGCAGGGGTACAGGTTAGTCGAGGTCATTTGTAAAGTGACTATGCATAGATAACAAACATTGAGTAGCATCCGTGTAAAAACTAAATGTAAATAGTCCGGGAGGCCATTTGATTAGTTGTTCAGAAGTCTTATGGCTTGGGGGTAGAAGCTGTTGAGGAGCCTTTGGGTCCTAGAGAACAGTCTATGACTTGGGTGACTGGAGTCTTTGACAATTATTTGGGCCTTCCTCTGACACTTCCTAGTACACACACTACTGTTCAAAAGTTTGGGGTTACTTAGAAATGTCCTTGTTTTTGAAAGAAAAGCTATTTTTTTTGTCCATTAAAATAACATCAAATTGATCCGAAATACAGTATAGACACATTGTTAAAACTTCTTAGGGATCAAATCCCGTTAACGGGATCGATTTGACAACAGCCAGTGAAATTGCAGGGCGCCAAAATCAAACAACAGAAATCTCATAATTAACATTCCTCAAACATACATGTATTATACACCATTTTAAAGATAAACTTCTTGTTAATCCAACCACAGTGTCCGATTTCAAAAAGGCTTTACAGCGAAAGCATACCATGCGATTATGTTAGGTCAGCGCCTAGTCACAAAAAACATACAGCCATTTTCCAGAGAGGAGTCACAAAAAGCAGAAATAAAGATAAAATTAATCACTAACCTTTGATGATCTTCATCAGATGACACTCATAGAACTTTGTTACACAATACATGTATGTTTTGTTCGATAAAGTTCATATTTATATCCAAAAATCTCAGTTTAAATTGGCACGTTATGTTCAGTAATGTTTTGCCTCCAAAACATCCAGTGAATTTGCAGAGAGCCACATCAATTTACAAAAATACTCATCATAAACTTTGATGAAAGATACAAGTGTTATACATAGGATTAAAGATAAACGTCTCCTTAATGCAACTGCTGTGTCAGATTTCAAGCTTTACGGCGAAAGCACACCATGCGACAATCTGAGTACAGCGCTCAGCCACCAAAACAATCCATACAGTTACCCACCAAGTTGTGGAGTCAACAAAAGTCAGAAATAGCATTATAAATATTCACTTACCTTTGATGATCTTCATCGGAATGCACTCCCAGGAATCCCAGTTCCACAATAAATGTTTGCTTTGTTTGATAAAGTCCATCTTTATGTCCAAATAACTCCTTTTTGTTCGCGCATTTAGTTCACTAATCCAAATGCACACAGCGCGGGCACTAAGTCCAGACGAAAAGTCTAAAAAGTTCCATTAAAGTTCGTAGAAACATGTCAAACAATGTGTATAATCAATTTTTAGGATGTTTTTATCATAAATCTTCAATAATATTCTAACTGGACAATTCCGTTGTCATTAGAAAGGAAAGTGAACGACCGTCGCGCTCACGGCCACAACTAATGGCTTTCAGGCTGACCCCTTTCACAATAGAAACCTGAAACAACTTTCTAAAGACTGTTGACATCTACTGGAAGCCGTAGGAAGTGCAATCTAACCCCATTTACACTGGATATTGGATAGACAATCACTTGAAAAACTACTAACCTCAGATTTCCCACTTCCTGATTGGATTTTTCTCAGGTTTTCGCCTGCCATATGAGTTCTGTTATACTCACAGACATCATTCAAACAGGTTTAGAAACTTCAGAGTGTTTTCCATGCAACTATACTAATAATATATATATCCTAGCTTCTGGGCCTGAGTAGCAGGCAGTTTACTTTGGGCACACTTTTCAGCCGGACATGAAAATACTGCCCCCTATCCCAAAGAAGTGTTGATGTTGTAAATTTCTGTTGTAGCTGGAATCGGCTGATCTTTTTATGAAATATCTTCATAGATGTACAGAGGCCCATTATCAGCAACCATCCCTCCTGTGTTCCAATGGCACGTTGTGTTAGCGAATCAAAGTTTATCATTTTAAACCCTTTTGCAATTATGTTAGCACAGCTGAAAACTGTTGTCCTGATTAAAGAAGCAATACAACTAGCCTTCTTTAGACTAGTTGAGCATCTGGAGAATTATCATTTGTGGGTTCGATTATAGGCTCAAAATGTCCAGACACAAATAACTCTCTTCTGAAACTCTTCAGTCTATTTTTGTCTGAGAAATGAAGGCTATTCCATGCGAGAAATTGCCAAGAAACTGAAGATCTCGTACAACACTGTGTACTACTCCCTTCACAGAACAGTGCAAACTTGCCCTAACCAGAATATAAAGAGTGGGAGGCCCCGGTGCACAACTGAGCAGGAGGACAAGTACATTAGTGTCTAGTTTGAGAAACAGACGCCTCACAAGTCCTCAAATGGCAGCTTCATTAAATTGTACTCCAAAACACCAGTCTCAACGTCAACAGTGAAGAAGCAACTCTGGGATGCTGGTTTCTAGGCAGAGTTGCAAAGAAAAATACATATCTCAGACTGGCCCAAAAAAAGAAAATATTAAGATGGAAAAAGAACAGACTCTGGAAGATTGGAAAAAAAAAGTGTTATGGACAGACACATCTAAGTTTGAGGTGTTCAGATCACAAAGAATAAAATTCTTGAGATGCAGAAAAAAGTCAAAAGATGCTGGAGGAGTGCTTGACACCATCTATTAACCATGGTGGAGGCAATGTGATGGCCTGGGGGGGCTTTAGTGGTGGTAAAGTGGGAGATGTGTACAGGGTAAAAAGGATCATGAAGAAGGAAAGCTATCACTCACAATAATTTTGCAACACCATACCCTGTGGACAGCGCTTAATTGGAGCCAATGTCCTCCAACAACAGGACAATGACCCGAAGCACAGCTCCAAACTATGCAACAACTATTTGGGGAAGAAGCAGTCAGCTGGTATTCTGTCTATAATGGAGTGGCCAGCACAGTCACCGGATCTCAACCCTATTGAGCTGTTGTGGGAGCAGCTTGACCGTATGTTATGTAGGAAGGGCCCATCAAGGGACATGGGGTGAAATCTCTTCAGATTACCTCAACAAATTGACAACTAGAATGCCTGTCACGTTCGTTGTATGGATGAGACCAAGGCGCAGCGTGATGTGAATACATCTTCTATTTTAATGAAACGAAGAACACTTCAACAAACTTACAAAAACAATAAAACGAACATTACGCTATATAGAATAAGTGCAGGCACAGGCAACTAATACATAGACAATCACCCACGAATTACCCAAGGAATATGGCTGCCTAAATATGGTTCCCAATCAGAGACAATGATAAACAGCTGCCTCTAATTGAGAACCAATCTAGGCAACCATAGACATACAAAACACTTAGACTTGTAAACAACCCATAAACATACAAAAACCCTAAACAGGACAAAAACACAACAAACCACCCCTTGTCACACCCTGACCTAAACAAAATAATAAAGAAACAAAGATAACTAAGGTCAGGGGGTGACAGTAACCCCCCCCCCCCCAAAGGTGCGGACTCCCGGCTGCCAACCTAAACCGATACAGGAGGGTCTGGGTGGGCTTTACTCCGTGGTGGCGCTTCTGGTGAGGGACGTGGACCCCGCTCCCCTTCTGACTCGGCCCACTTACGTAATGTCTCCGGAGCGGGAACCCTCACCACCGACCCCGGACTAGAGGACGCCACTGGACTGATGGTCGAGTATGGAGTGAGTGGCGCCTCTGGACTGATGGTCGAGTCTGGAGTGAATGGCGCCTCTGGACAGGCGGGAGACTCTGACAGCGCCGGACAGGCGGGCGGACCTGGAGGGAGGAGACGGAGAGACAGCCTGGTGCGTGGGGCTGCCACAGGACCCACCAGGCTGGGGAGACCTACAGGAGGCCTGGTGCTTGGAAGAGGCACCGGATGGACCGGGCTGTGGGGGTGCTTTGGTGCGCAGCCTTGGCACCACTCCTCTCGGTTGGATCACCATTTTAGCCCGGACCATCCAGAGTGCAGGCACAGGTTGAACCGGGCTGTGGGTGAGCACTGGAGATCTGGTGCCTACCACTCGCACCTCTCCGTTAGGCTCAATACCCACATTCGCCCGGCAGGGGCGGAGCGCAGGCATAGAACGCACTGCACCCTCCCAGCACCCTGGAGACACAGCACGCAGAGCCAGCGCAGGATACCCTGGGCCGAAACGGCGTACCGGAGACCAAACACGCTGGGCCGGCACAACACGCCCTGGCTGGATGCCCACTCTCGCATGGCACTTGCGGGGGGCTGGCCTATAGCCCACCGGGCTGTGAGCGCGCACTGGCAACACCGTGCGCTTGACCGCATAACACGGTGCCTAACCAGTACTGCGCTTCTTCTGGTAAGCACGAGGAGTGGGCTCAGGTCTCCAACCCAACTTTGCCACACTCCCCGTGTGGCCCCTCCCCCAAATGTTTTTGGGGCTGCCCCTCGTGCCTGTCTTGCTGCCGCCTCATATCGCCGCCGCTCAGCTTTCGCTGCCTCCAGCTCTGCCTTGGGGCGGCGATATTCCCCAGCCTGTGCCCAGGGTCCTTCTCCGTCCAGTATTTCCTCCCATGTCCACTTCTCCAGATATCGCTGTTCCTCCTTATCACGCTGCTTGGTCCTTGTTTGGTGGGCGATTCTGTAACGTTTGTTGTATGGATGAGACCAAGGCGCAGCGTGATGTGAATACATCTTCTATTTTAATGAAACGAAGAACACTTCAACAAACTTACAAAAACAACAAAACGAACATTACGCTATATAGAATAAGTGCAGACACAGGCAACTAATACATAGACAATCACCCACGAATTACCCAAGGAATATGGCTGCCTAAATATGGTTCCCAATCAGAGACAATGATAAACAGCTGCCTCTAATTGAGAACCAATCTAGGCAACCATAGACATACAAAACACTTAGACTTGTAAACAACCCCATAAACATACAAAACCCCTAGACAGTACAAAAACACAACAAACCATCCCTTGTCACACCCTGACCTAAACAAAATAATAAAGAAACAAAGATAACTAAGGTCAGGGCGTGACAATGCCAAAGGTCTGCAAGGCTGTAATTGCTGCAAATTGAGGATTCTTTGACGAAAGCAAAGTTTGAAGGACACAATTATTATTTCAATTAAAAATCATTATTTATAACCTTGTCAACATCTTGACTATATTTCCTATTCATTTTGCAACTCATTTCACATTACATTACATTTTACATTTAAGTCATTTAGCAGACGCTCTTATCCAGAGCGACTTACAAATTGGTGCATTCACCTTATGACATCCAGTGGAACAGTAGTGCATCTAAATCTTTTAAGGGGGGGGGGGGGGGTGAGAGGGATTACTTTATCCTATCCTAGGTATTCCTTAAAGAGGTGGGGTTTCAGGTGTCTCCGGAAGGTGGTGATTGACTCCGCTGTCCTGGCGTCGTGAGGGAGTTTGTTCCACCATTGGGGGGCCAGAGCAGCGAACAGTTTTGACTGGGCTGAGCGGGAACTGTACTTCCTCAGTGGTAGGGAGGCGAGCAGGCCATGTTTTCATGGAAAACAAGGACATTTATAAGTGACCCCAAACTTTTGAATGGTAGTGTAGGTCCTGGATGTCAGGAAGCTTGGCCCCAGTGATGTACTGGGCCATACGCACTATCCTCTGTTGCGCCTTACAGTCAGATGCTGAGCAGTTGCCATACCAGGCGGTGATGCAACCGGTCAGGATGCTCTCGATGGTGCAGCTGTAGAACTTTTTGAGGATCTGGGGGCGGCCCATCAGGAAGTCCAGGATCCAGTTGCAGAGGGAGGTGTTTAGTCCCAGGGTCCTTAGTTTAGTGATGAGCTTTGTGGGCACTATGGTGTTGAACGCTGAGCTGTAGTCAATGAACAGCATTCTCACATAGGTGTTTCTTTTGTCCAGGTGGGAAAGAGCAGTGTGGAGTGCGATTGAGATTGCGTTATCTGTGGATCTGGAGTGGGTCTAGGGTTTCTGGCATGATGTTTATGTGAGCCATGATCAGCCAATCAAAGCACTTAATGTCTCCCGACGTGAGTGCTACAGGGCGGTAATCATTTAGGCAGGTTACCTTCTTTCTTGGGCACAGAGACTATGGTGGTCTGTTTGAAACATGTAGGTATTACAGACTCGGGCCAGGGAGAGGTTGAAAATGTCAGTGAAGACACTTGGCAGTTGGTCTGCACATGCTTTGAGTACACGTCTTGGTAATCCATCTGGCCCGTGGCTTTGTGGCTGTTGACCTGTTTAAAGGTCTTGCTCACATCGGAGCATGATCACACAGTCGTCCGGAACAGCTGGTGCTCTCATGCATGTTTCAGTGTTGCTTGCCTCAAAGAGAGCATAAAAGGCATTTAGCTCATTTGGTAGGCTCGCCCCACTGGGCAGCTTGCGGCAGGGTTTCCCTTTGTAGTCTGTAATAGTTTTCAAGCCCTGCCACATCTGACGAGCATCGGAGCCGGTGTAGTAAGATTCCATCATTGTCCTGTATTGACTCTTTGCCTGTTTGATGGTTCGTCAGGAGGGCATAGCGGGATTTCTTATAAGAGTCCGGATTAGTGTCCCGCTCCTTGAAAGTGGCAGCTCTAGCCTTTAGCTCAGTGGGGATGTTGCCTGGAATCCATGGCTTCTGGTTGGGAAATGTACGTATGGTCACTGTGGGGACGATGTCGTCGATGCACTTATTCAATCGCCTAGCAGGAAGTGAAAGCGAATAGACACATAGAGCATAAGCTCCTGAATTCTTCTGCAAAAATATAGAAATGGAGTTGGATATATGTAGATAAACCTGAATTGTTTTTGCAAGGACTTATACAGGACACTAACCTCAACATCAAAACCTTCATTCCAGTTCACAATTGCATACCTAAAACCTTGATTGTGGACAAAATTACCTGAATGGACTTTTAATATCAAGGACTATCCATAAAAAAATACTTCTAACAAGCCAAAACCTGCAGAAGAAAGACAGCGGAACTTGGAAATACGATCCAACACAAAATTGAGTGAATAATGTTCGGTCTGAACCTACTTTCTGAAGCCAAAAAGTAAAAGACAAACTAATCTCTAGGTTATATGAAGCTTAATAAATAAGTCTAACAAGCTGCTAGGAAAGAATCTGACTGAAACTTGCACTGAAGTGTGAAGTGTGAAAACTCTTGATCCTACCAATGGCAGGAGTTTCACAGCCCCTCCCCAGCCAAATGCAGAGGCTTTAGAAGCCCCCTCCATCTGTGCAGAGAAGATATCCTCCTCCGAATCCCCAAAATACAACCACAGGACAACTTTGTTTGGACGTGGTCAAGGACCATTCGCTGACACTGAAAAGATATAGCTAGCTAACGACCTTCTCAACATGGAAAAGAAGGACGGAGATTTGCTAGCTACATTAGTGAGCTAGCTGGGATTTTCTACAAGGAATCTGCCTCCAGAAAAAGCTTCTCCCAAGTGGGTGTGACACCTACTCCCGTTGCCTGCTGCTCTGCTGCTTGGATTCCAACTGACGATCTGTTCACCGTCTGCCCTGGCCTGTCTCCCCCTGTCTGGTATAGGTACCCCAGCCACACTCCCCCCTCTCCCCCGAGCTCACCTCCAGCACACATGCGAGTGACTCTGAACTTACAATGGCTAGCCCCAAGTTGTTACATTTTTCACTTGTGCTTTATAGATCTTTCTATTTTTATTTTATTTTGTGTTATTGACTATACGTTTGTTGATGTCTAACTCTGTGTTGTTGTGTGTGTCACACTGCTTTGCTTTATCTTGGCCAGGTCGCAGTTGTAAATGAGAACTTGTTCTCAGCTGGCCTACCTGGTTAAATACAGGTGAAATATATATTTTTTTAAATAAAAATGCAATTTGCCTCATGACTCCTGCGTGCTTTGTCGACTTTGAACTTGCTTGTTTACCCAACCGTGACACAGTCTGTTTGTTCCCACACTCGGGACTCTGACTCTATTGGTTACACGGACTCTTGGCCTCCCATCCTATTGTAACCACCTCTCACTGGCTTTGTATTCATGTTACCTAATGAAATTGCTGTACAATATGATCTTGTTGCCATCTAATGCACATTCAAATGTTATAAAACAACACTGCAGAGCTTTACCTGTCCTCTGCCGTGCCCTGGTTGTATTATTGCTGATTATATATAGAAATGTGCATGTACACCCTGGCCCATCTACTGTTGCTTGCCCCAATTCTGTTTTGTGCTCTTGATATCTGCTTCACTGATTTCTGTTCTCGTAAAAGCCTGGGTTTTCTGCATGTTAACACTAGAAGCTTATTACCTAAAAATTGATCAATTGAAAGTGTGGGTTGACAGCTCCAATCCAGAAGTGTTGGTCATTACTGAGACGTGGTTAAGAAAGAGTGTTTTGAACACTGATGTTGACCTTTCTGGTTATAATCTTTTTCAGCAAGACAGATCTTCCAAAAGTGGTGGAGTGGCAATCTTTATCAAGGAACATCTTCAAGGGCTTGGTTGTCTCCACCAAGTCTGTCCCCAAACAATTTGATTTTCTAGATTTGCAATTTAAACTTTCAAATAACTCTTTGTTGACTGTTTCCGAGTGTTATTGGCCACTATCAGCACTGACCTGTACCCTAAACTCTCTCCTGGCCCCCTACACTAAGTCTGAATATATCCTGTTAGGTGACCTAAATTGGGACATGCTTAAATTTACAGCAATGAGACTCCCTAAATCTTTCTCAGATTATTACCAATCCCACAAAGTATGACTTCAAACAACCAGAAAAGGCTACTCTCCTTGATGTTATCCTTACAAATAATCCTGACAGAAACACCAGACTGATACCTGTAATGACCTTAGTGATCACTGTTTTACAGCCTGTGTTCGTAATGGCTGCTCAGTGAAACAACCTGTCCTGACTTGTCATAGACGCTTGCTATAAAACTTTAATGAGCAAACCTTCCTTCGTGACCTGGCCTCTGTAAATTGGTATAGAATCAGCTTATTCCCCTTTGTCGAAGACGCTTGGACCTTCTTTTTTGATATTTTCAGTGGTATCGTTCACAAATACGCGCTCATAAAGAAAATGAGAATTAAAAACAGATTCAGCCCCTGGTTCGACCGTGATCTGGCAAAGTTATTCCACCTCAAGAATTCCATTTGGCAAATCGCTCGGCACACGCACACTCAGGCTGATTGGCTCTCATTTAGGCAAATTAGAAATAAGTGCACTCAGGATATATGAGCCAAAGTTAGTTACTTTAAGGAGCAGTTCCCTCTCTGTGGGTCTAACCCCAAGAAGTTCTGGAAAACGGTTAAAGACCTGGAGAATAAACCCTCCTCACAACTGCCTGTGTCCCTTAATGTTGATGTGGCTGTTACTTTTTTAAAATTTGACCTTTAACGAGCAAGTCAGTTAAGAACAAATTCTTATTTTCAATGATGGCCTAGGAATGGTGGGTTAACTGCCTTGTTCAGGGGCAGAACGACAGATTTTTACCTTGTCAGCTCGGGGATTCGATCTTGCAACCTTTCGGTCTAATCAACGCTCTAACCACAAGGCTACCTGCCGCCTCCTTACTGACAAGGAGCACATGGGATGAGCTCTTTAATCACCACTTGATTAAGTCAGGATTGACTCAGCCATGCCTCCTTGCCCTTCCAACATTTCCTCATCTCCCACCCCTTCTAATGTGACTATCAGTCCTATTAGCCAACGTACAATCAATCGATAATAAAAATAGAGGAACTACGAGCACGTGTATCCTACCAACGGGACATTAAAAACAGATTGGGATTTCTTATAAGCTTCTGGGTTAGAGTCCCGCTCCTTGAAAGTGGCAGCTCTACCCTTTAGCTCAGTGCGGTTGTTGCCTGTAATCCATGGTTTCTGGTTGGGGTATAAAAATACATCGAGGCACTTATTGATGAAGCCAGTGACTGATGTAGTGTACTCAATGTCTTCGGAAGAATCCCAGAACATATTCCAGTCTGTGCTAGCAAAACAGTCCTGTAGCGTAGCATCCGTGTCATCTGACCACTTCTGTATTGAGCGAGTCACTCGTACTTCCTGCTTTAGTTTTTGCTTGTAAATAGGAATCATGAGGATATAATTATGGTCAGATTTGGAAAATGAAAGACGAGGGAGAGTTTTGTATATATGTCTCTGTGTGTGGAGTAAAGGTGGTCTAGAGTTAAATTTTTTCCTCTGGTTGCACGTGACGTGCTGGTAGAAGTTAGGTAAAATGGATGTAAGTTTGCCTGCATTTAAGTCCTCGGCCACCAGGAGCGCCGCTTCTGGATGAGCATTTGCTTATGGCCTTATATAGCTTGTGGAGTGCGGTCTTGGTGCCAGCATCAGTTTGTGGTGGTAAATAGACAGCTACGAAAAATATAGATGAGAACTCTTGGTAAATAACGTGGTCTACAGCTTATCATGAGGTATTCTATCTCTGGCGAGCAATACCTCAAGACTTCTTTAATATTAGACATGGCGCACCGTTTGAATTTTAAATAAGACATGGCCCAATAGTGCAAAATCCAAGTAATTTTTTATTCTACACAAACAGGACACCAACCAATTTGGATACTTAGTTTGAAACAAAATCTTGAGGAATTAACAAATCTTGCAATTTTTTTGTTCTTCCTATCAGACAATTTTTAGTTGATTTAACCATTTGAATATGCTCTTGAAAGTAAACAATGATATTTCCATTATAGAAAATCATTGTTTGGTACAAGTACATTGTTTTTGCTGACTATCTTCACTTCACATTCTACACAGCTCAACACCACTGAGAAATGGAAAGTTTACAAATACGTTGGAAAAAAAATAAGAGTGACAACACAAAAAGAGAACGATAGTGTTAAAAGTCGTTAATGGTAGTGTACAAAGCCATGTACCCAGGAAACATCAATGGAAGGCAACAACTAACGGAAGGAAATTTTAATCTGAAGTTTGTCATTTTTTTTTTTAACCTATATTTAACTAGGCAAGTCAGTTAAGAACCAATTCTTATTTTCAATTACGGCCTAGGAACAGTGGGTTAACTGCCTGTTCAGGAGCAGAACGACAGATTTGTCCTTGTCAGCTCGGGGGTTTGAACTTGCAACCTTCCGGTTACGAGTCCAACTCTCTAACCACTAGGCTACCCTGCCGCCATGATTTAAAAATGCTGCTGCTTGCAAGAACTCTCTGCATAACAGAGCATATTGTATGGTTCACTGCTTCAGACACACACACACTACTAGATTCCTCCACTATATAGACTAAGGTCATTTCACTGCAAGGTAGAATCAATAAAACCCTATTAAAATGCCATAAATGAAATTGTTACTGAAATAATAAGAAATGTTAATATGATAAATACAGTTTAATTGGGTTGATACCAGACTACTTATTGTATCTAAAACACTGGAGGCAGAGATCTAAGTCCACACCAGATGAATCATCATCCGTTGGTGATACTCCGGTGCTTGTTGTCCGTGACTAAAGCTGATATGGAGAATCATAAAATGTTCTCTCGGCTGTTTCTCCTACAGGGACTGTTTTGGTCCAAGGTAGAAACGTTTCACTAAAGGGTTCTTAAAACAGTTCTTTATTGGGTGAAAGGGTTCTACCTGGAACCAATACAGGGTTCTCCTACACAGGGACAGGCAAAGAACCCTTTTAGAAACCTTTCTAAGAGTGTATAATGGTATTTCGTGTAAGGCCTTTGGGTGAGTCGTGATCCAGTGCGTGTACTTCTCTTCAGCTTTCAAGGTCTACTTGTACATGGCATTGAAGGCTCGACCAATGATGAGCCTGCGCACCTCACTGGTGCCTGCTCCGATCTCGTACAGCTTGGCGTCCCTCAGGAAACGGCCCATGGGGTAATCATTAATGTAGCCGTTGCCACCTGTAGGTGAAGAAACGCAACAATGACTTGTCATAAATGAAATTAAAATCAAGCCCTCCAATCCCGCCACCTCCCCAGAGAGATTATAGTTAGGATGAACACAAGTGTAAAACAGTTGAGCATGCAATGTTAACATTAGCTACAAAGATCAACATGTTTCTATAAAAGTGCATGGCTTGGTTCTTACCCAGGCACTGAATTCCATCCAGAGCAACTTGAGTGGCATTCTCAGCACAATAAAGAATGACCCCAGCACAGTCCTACAATAACACCAAGATAATACTGTGCCATCCAATATTTTTTTTTCTATCACATTATAAAATGTAACATTAGATTTGTCATCAACACTTTCAGCCAATATATTTGCTGTTACATTACATCTATGAATTTCACATTAATAAAATGGACTTTGTTGTTGTCGAGAATGCTCACCATGGAATTAGAGTGTCCCTTGTCACAGGCTCGTGCCACGTTATACAAATACTGTCTACATGCACCCAGGCGTGTGTACATGTCAGCCATCTTTGCTTGCATCAACTGGTAGGAAGGAAAAAAAACATCAATTCCAGAAAAGGCAAACTAAGTGTTATACTTGAAAGTATTATTAATTCTCACGTCAAATGTAGTCATTTTATAACCTTAAAGGAAGTGGTATATGCAAGAGAAATAGGTGGAGATCTGTTGTAAGTGGAATATGATTGACACAAGTGACCTTCCTTATTTGACCGCCTGAGAATGGTTTGGTTGATTTCCCACCTGGAAGTGTCCAATCTTCTGTCCGAAAGCTTCTCTAACGTGCAGGTAGGGAACGGAAAAGTCCATCACAGCTTGCATAATGCTGAAAGAGGGGAGCATTATCTTCATTGCAGAACAAACTCAGCAAAAATAAGAAACATCCTCACTGTCAACTGCGTTTATTTTCAGCAAATGTAACATGTATAGATATTTGTATTAACATAAGATTCCACAACTGAGACAAACTAAACAAGTTCCACAGACATGTGTCCCTGAACAAAGGGGGGGGGCTCCAAAAATCAAAAGTAACAGTCAGTATCTGGTGGCCACCAGCTGCATTAATACAGTGCATCTCCTCCTCAATGACAGCAACAGATTTGTCGGTTCTTGCCGTGAGATTTTACCCCAACTCTTCCATCAAGGCACCTGCAAGTCCCCAGGCATTTCTGGGGGGGTGGGGGGGGTGGCCCTAGCCCTCCAATCCCAGACGTGCTCAATGGGATTGAGATCCGGGCTCTTTGCTGGCTGTCGCAGAAGGTTGACATTCCTGTCTTGTAGGAAATCAGCCATACTGCTCGTTCTGTGCGTGGTGGCATTATCATGCTGGAGGGTCATGTCAGCATGAGCCTGCAGGAAGGGTACCACGAGGGAGGATGTCTTCCATGTAAAGCAAAGCGTTGAGTAATGACAAGCTCAGTCCGACGATGCTGTGACACACCGCCCAAGACCATGAAGGACCCTCTACCTCGATCCCGCTCCAGAGCACAGGCCTCGGTGTAACGCTCATTCCTTCGACAATAAACCCGAATCCGACCATCACCCTTGGTGAGACAAAACCTTGACTCGTCAGTGAAGAGCACTTTTTGCCAGTCCTGTCTGGTCCAGCGACGGTGGGTTTGTGTCCATAGGCAACATTGTTGCCGGTGATGTCTGGTGAGGACCTGCCTTACAACAGGCCTACAAGCTCTCAGTCCAGCCTCTCTCAGCCTATTGTGGACAATCTGAGCACTGATGGAGGGATTGTGCGTTCCTGGTTTAACTCGGGCAGTTGTTGTTGCCATCCTGTACCTGTCCCACAGGTGTGATGTTCGGATGTACCGATCCTGTGCAGGTGTTGTTGCACGTTGTCTGCCACTGCGAGGACAATCAGCTGCCCGTACGGTCTCCCTGTAGCGCTGTCTTAGGCGTCTCACAGTACGGACAATGCAATTCATTGCCCTAGCCACATCTGCAGTCCTCATGCCTCCTTGCAGCATGTCTAAGGCACATTCACACAGATGAGCAGGGACCCCGGGCATCTCTCTTTGTGTTTTTCAGAGTCAGTAGAAAGGCCTCTTTAGTGTCCTAAGATTTCATAACTGTGACCTTAATTGCCTACAGTCTTTAATGTGTTAGTGTCTTAATGACCGTTCCACAGGTGCATGTTCATTAATTGTTTATGGTTCATTGAACAAGCATGGGAAACAGTGTTTAAACCCTTTACAATGAAGATCTGTGAATGTCTTTGAACGACAGGGCCCTGAAAAAGGGACACTTTTTTTTGCTGAGTTTAGATAGACGTAGACAGAATAGGTGTGTTAGAATATGTATATTTACCCGATAGGTCCTGCTGCGAGCACAAGTCTCTCCAGGTCGAGTCCAGTCATCATCACATAGACTCCCTTGTTGAGAGGACCCAAGACATTCTCCACTGTAATCAAAAGACACCGTTGCAATTGAAAACATAATTCATTATGATACAAAATATTACTGAATACACTCACACACACATGTGCATACACGCTCAGGCACACACACCTGGAATCTTGCAGTCCTCAAAGACAAGTTCACAAGTGTTGGATCCCCTCATTCCCAGTTTATCCAGCTTCTGTGCTGTGCTAAACCCTGGCATACCCTGTAGGAATAAAAGTTGGACACAAGTTACCAATATGTCCAGACTAGGGTTGCAAAATTCTAGTATCTTTCACAAAACTCCCAGGTTTTCCAGAAATCCATAATCCTCCAAAAACACGATTACTGGGAAACCTGGGTAATGTCGGGAAAGTCCATGTAGAGGCAGAGAGAAGCATTATTGATCATAATAAAATAAAGTGTTAAGTATAAACGGGTCCAGAACAACGGTCCCTCTAAAACTGCACACGGGCGTGCAGTAGCCCAGACTGCCGTGCAGAACAAATATCAGCCCATGGAGAGAAGCCAGAGATTGTACTCAACTTTTTAGAGCAGTGGTCACCAACCGGTCTATCGTCCTCCAAGGCAATCCTAGTCGATAGCCAAACATTTCTGTAAAAACCCAACGATAAAGCCTTGTGTTCCTATTTTGTTTTATTTGTCTCAGGCTATTGCCAGTAGGTGCAGCCAATTTAGCTGCCCTGTGCAATGAGTAGGCAAACTTACCATTTTTAACCATTTCATGTGTCTGAAGGTACAAACACTCCGGCGGGCCTGGAGAGCAAATCAAGTGCACTATAGGCATACCGCTGGCCAATCGGATGGCTCATATTACTGTGTCTCCAGTAATTTAGCAGGCATAAAAGAAAGCAAAGTTGATACTGTGAGATTTACAAACATGACTAGAGAGAGACTGTATTCAACACTTATAAGCCATAAAAATGCATATTCTTCCTATTTCCACAGGCGTTGTTATAATTCGCGGCTTTGGTCTTTTAATAATCAAGGAATATTTTACTTTCTCTGTTCATAGGAGTAACATGAATTTGTAGGCAGAAATGATGTGGTGAGACTCGAGTTTCGCCATCAGCTGAAATCCTTTTTTGGTCAGTGTCAGCGGAGGAAAGGGAGAGCGGAGGGATGTTGAGAGGCAGACAGTCAGTCTGCTGCCCTCTCCCTCAGGCCAGTAAAATAAACATGTAAAAGTATGTTTACTGAGCCTCAAGTAATACAACAACGGATCGATTACCAGTGTGATCATATAGCCTACCTCAAATTTTGAAATAGAATTTGAAAAAATATTTATAAAAACATGTCCCGAACTATGCAGGGCAATTCAAGCAAAGCCAATATGTGGTATTAATGTATTGGGCCTACAGCTTACTGCACAAACCTCATTGCTACAGTACTGTTTTTAATTGGTTAATGTTGCATAGGCTTACGTTTAAGTCATATAAAAAATATATATATAATCTGAGCAGTAGATCTCAGCTTGCATTTTTGACTCAGTGATCTTGACTAAGAAAAAGGTTGGTGACCACTGTTCTACAGTTTTCCCAGTAAACACGCAACATTTCCCTTTACTGTGGCAATTGTGATCGAATCAACGCAATATTAGCCTCTTTCAATACAACATACTCGAAACAAAAACTACGCAAGATATTTTGTTGTAGGCAGAACGCATTGGAGTAGGATTCTATTGCATTGACACACATGACTCAGGCCGTACTCTACACAGACCGGTGCGGCATAACCAATCAGAGCTGCAATAGGCCTATATGCAAACAGACCATATATGGATCTGTCCATTTACTTTGAACTGGACTGTGTTTACAGCATGAGCTGTTGTGAGTAGATGCGCTTGTTGAGCTCAAAGCGAGAGCTGAATGTAGCCACATGTGCACATTTTGTTCATATCCTTTGCTAGTTAGTGAGTTATTAGCCCAGTTATAGATAATTTGTAGACAGCGATAGGGGAGTGATTGCTTCCTACAAGAGCACAAAACATGTACATTCCTAGACATATTTGAAAAACGAGTCCGGTAAAGAGATCGTCTTAAAGGGGCAGTGTTGTATAGTATTCCCTCTGCCAATAGGATAATTGTATAATGCATTTTATTTTGTAAAGTGGTTTGCCTAAACAACATTTCCTAAACAGGTTAATGCCAAGCCCTGCATGTTTAAAAAAAAAAGTATTTTGGAATGTAGGCCTACATTGAACGCCAAACATTGGCTGCTACTGTAGGCTGAATGATCGAACAGCTATTTCCATGTTAAAATGTTATCGGATGCATTTTCTCCATTGTTTTAGATTGTAGGCCACTCTGGTAGGCCTACATTATGATCAAATAGACAGTAGCCTACTTGGTCACTTAAAACTAACTTAAAGCGGGTACAGCTTCAGAGTTCACAGTAAACACACGCTGGAAGTTGCACAGACTTTTCAAAACGTTTAAGTTTGCACTCCGCAGACCTGAAATTTTCTCAAAGCCGACCAAAAAAAAAGAGGGAATAGACCCAGACCCATAACTGGTCAAACGTAAACAGGCCCAGACCCATAACTGGTGAAGCTGTTTTAAGTGGAATATGGAAGGCGTTTGGTTTCATTGCCTAAGATAAATACTTGCCTTCTCCACAATGAAAGCTGTGATACCCTTTTGGTGAGCCTCCGGGTCTGTCTTAGCGTACACAATGAGAACGTCTGCATCTGGCCCGTTGGTGATCCAGAACTTTCCACCGTTAAGAACGTAGTGGTCACCTTCAGCAAAATAAAAACCCAGAGAGGAGACGGACAGCAGTATGAGCAACGATGCCCATTTAAAAAAAGGTAAGGAACTAGCTCAGTGAACTTGTGCTACTACGGAAAGGGATTTTAAGGAGAGTATTCCAGAGGGCTCACCTTCTTTCCTGGCCTTCAGTTTCATGGACACCACATCGGATCCGGCGTTGGGCTCACTCATTGCCAAGGCACCCACGTGCTCTCCTGTCATGAGCTGGGGACATTATATTAGAACGATAAGATATACAGTGCATTCATAAAGTATTCAGACCTGGACTTTTTCCCACATTGTTACGTTACAGCCTTATTCTAAAATGTATTAAATCAATTGTTTCTCAATCTACACACAATACCCCATAACGACAAGTTTTTTTAAAATGACTTCAAATGTATTCAAAATAAATAAAATAAACACCATATTTACATAAGCATTCAGACCCTTTGCTATGAGACTCAAAATTGAGCTCAGGAACATCCCGTTTCCATTGATCATCCTTGAGATGTTTCTACAACTTGGGAGTCCACTAGTAGTAAATTTAATTGATTGGACAGGATTTGGAAAGTTGGAAAGGCCCACACCTGTCTATATAAAGGTCCCACAGTTGACAGTGCATGTCAAAGCAAAAACCAAGCCATAATGTCGAAGGAATTGTCTGTAAGGCTCCGAGACAAGATCGTGCCGAGGCACAGATCTGGGGAAGGGTACCACAAAAAAGGCGGCAGCATTGAAGATCCCCAGAACAGTGTCCTCCATCATTCTTAAATGGAGGAAGTTTGGAACCACCAAGACTCTTCCTAGAGCTGGTCGCCCGGCCAAACTGAGAAATTGGCAGAGAAGGGAGGTGACCAAGAACCCGATGGTCACTCTGACAGAGAGCCAGAGTTCCGCTGTGGCGATGGGAGAACCTTCCCGAAGGACAACCATCTCTGCAGCACTCCACCGTTGAGGCCTTTATGGTAAAATGGCCAAATGGAAGCCACTCCTCAGTAAAAAGGCATATGACAGCCCACTCAGAGTTTGCCAAAAGGCACCTAAAAACAAGATTGTCTGGTCTGAGGAAACCAAGATTGAACTCTTTGCCAAGTGTCACTTCTGAAGGAAACCTGCCACCATCCCTACGGTGAAGCATGGTGGTGGCAGCGTCATGGTGTGGGGATGTTTTTCAGCAGCAGGGACCGGGAGACTAGTCAGGATTGAGGGAAAGATGAACGGAGCAAAATACAGAGAGATCCTTGATGAAAACCTGCTGCAGAGCACTCAGGACCTCAGACAGGGGCAAAAGGTTCCCCTTCCAACAGGACAATGACCCTAGGCACAAAGCAAAGACAACCCAGGAGTGGCTTCGGGACAAGTCTGAATTTCCTTGAGTGGCCCAGCCTGAGCCTGGAATTATACCCGATAGAACATCTCTGGAGAGACCTGAAAATAGCTGTGCAGCGATGCTCCCCATCCAACCTGACAGAGCTTGAGATGATCTGCAGAGAAGAATTAGAGAAACACCACAAATATAGGTGTGCCAAGCTTGTAGCGTCACACCCAATTAGACTCAAAGCTGTAAATGCTGCCAAAGTGCTTCAACAAAGTACTGAGTAAAGGTTCTGAATACTTAAGTAAAATGTGATAGTTACTTTTTTTGCTTTGTCATTATGGGGTATTGTGTGTAGATTGATGGGGGGGGGAACAATTTAATCCATTTTAGAATAAGGTTGTAACGTAGAAAAAGTGAAGGGGTCTGAATAGTTTCTGAATGCACTGAAACATGGCTATTTCAATGTGAAACTGCCTGTATAGAGTAGACACAAACATGAGCTGGGAAAAGACAAAGGTATACATTTCATATCAAAGAAATAAAAAGAACATCTGGCTATTGCACTTTGAGGCTGCCTGTATACTTCAGAGTGCATTAAGCATGTATGGGACTACAAATAGCATCCACACCTTGGCCATGTACTTGTCCTTCTGCTTCGTATTGCCATGGCGCACCATCTGATTGACACAGAGGTTTGAATGGGCCCCGTAGCTGAGGGCGACAGCTGCCGACACTCGCGACATTTCCTCCATCACAATCACATGATCTAGGTAACCCAATCCTGAACCACCATAATCCACTGTGGGGGGGGGGGGGGGTAACATAGTTATGATGCTACTTCTACATCAGATCACAATCACGGCCATTGATGAAACTACCGGTAAACTATGTTTACGCCGGGATAAATAGCATAGTGATACATCAACCCGAAATCAGTATCCATCTCTTACATGGGGCAGTGATACCCAGAAGTCCCATATCACCCATGTCCCTCCAAAAGTCCTGCATGAAGAAAAAAAACAACCCAAGAGGTTACCAGGTGTAAACCAGGGGCCTTACAAAGTTCATATGTTTAGTCCCAAAATACACACTCAATGTAGACCTACATGAAGAACATTAAGAGTTACCTCTATTGTAATACAATGTCCAGTATTTTTATGATTTAGGTCATGGATCCTAATGATGTCCTGTTATTCATTTGAGGTGGATTATACTGTTCGTAGTGCAGCAAACAGTAAGATAATACAATTATTCAAGAGGAATACCACACACTACATCGTATTATGGTAAGGTTGTCCTATCTTGCTAGTTCTTATTATAATAGTATACTTCATCATCTCACCCGCATCCCAACAAATTCATTGCTCTTGTCAATCTCATCGGCAATGGGTGCCAGCTTCTCGGCTAGGAACCTCCGGATTGTCTGTCGGAGCTGGACAAAAATAGGGAATGACAGCGAAAATATAAAGAAAAATGTATCGACATGAATTTCAAACGGAATATGTTCACATGTATACTGTTGAGTACTGTTAAAAAAACAAATGTATCAATACAATAGCTGCTAGATAGTATCAACAGCCTGGTTCCTCTCTAGGTTTCTTCCTAGGGAGTTTTTCCTAGCCACTGTGCTTCTACACCTGCATTGCTTGCGGTTTGGGGTTTTAGGCTGGGTTTCTGTACAGCACGTTGAGATATCAGCTGATGTACGAAGGGCTTTATAAATACATTAGATTTGAACATATTTTGATATTGTTATGCAAAACGTAGTTTATTCCCCTTCAGAGCGAAGCAGCGTCACATGCATGCACTAACTTTCACCCAATTAAAAGCTGCACAAGAAACCCACCCCTCGTCCACATCAACGTTAGTTGTCCGCATGTAAACCTTTGTCTAGGATCATACCAGTAGCGACCAGAGGTCTGAAAGCATCGTTTGCCCCGTGCATACATTTGCTCTGAACCGACTACTAGTGAGCTACAGCTGATAGCCTAACTGAGCTGAACAACGAGCGTCTCGATGTCCAGGCAATATAGGTAGTTAGTACAACCAAAAGCCATCTAAATAAAGACTCTAGACACAACAGTTATGTCATAACAGTAGCAGTCCGTCATTTTGGCCTGTAACACTTGCTACGCGTCCTTGACACCTTTCTGTTTTGTTCCTTCATTTAAAAAAAACAACCACAATACAGACTTTCAATTGAGCTTGTTGACTGAATAATGTCAGCTGTCGTTGGTCGTTAGCTAGCTAACGTTAGTTGAAAGTTAGCTACTTCAGTTATCTAACGTTACTTGTATCTGCTCCTCCGTAAGCCCGTTGACGACATCATCCACGGGAAGACCAACAGCGCATCCTCGTCTTGAAATCTCAGTGATTCTTGCACCCAGGCGGAATGCACTCCTGACTGCAAACATTGTTCAATTGCGGTACTAGACTGTATCCTCCGAAACAGTCAAGATCAGCGAAAGGTCGGATAATTACACAATTACGGAGAACGGGAAGTGTCCGACGTGCTACAACAATCCACAAAACAGGGATGTATTCATCACGTCTTGCAACGGAAACCGGTTAAGAACCGAACGGGGCGGGACCTACCTGAGTTTGTCCTATAGAAACTCTCGTTTTCTGTTGCAAAACGTTTTCCGTTTGGCGTAAACGGTTTCTGTTGCAAAATACTAATTGTTTTGCAACAATTGTTTTTAATTAATACACCCCATGTTTGGAAGGGATTCCCTCTATTATGCGCGAAGGTTTTCTGTCAGCTGTTAATGGAATAACGGGTGCGTTAGCGCCACCCTGTGTCCTGGAGCACATCATATGACATGGGCTACTTGCAGCAGAGACTATACAGATTATTTCAACACAAATGCATCGAAGATAAAAGTGAGCAAATGTAAAAAATAATCATTAATTGTTATTTGATTTTCAAAGGTAACATCTCAAAGGGTAAATTATAAAACTGTGACCCAAAAAAATATTTTATTTGTAATTACACGGTCCAGTTTCTTATCAATAGAAAGACAAAGTGAGATTAAAGCATGTCTCTGGAGCCACCAGGACCGGGACTGTCTCTCATCATGGTTGCATAGACTGATCTGTACACGCTCAGGACATCCATTGCAGAGGGGCGAAGATGAGGGTCTCTTCTCTTACACTCCCCGTTGATCTGAAAGAGGTGGAAGTGGACCACGTCACCTCCCGCTACCCTCCCCATCAGGAAACGTGTAACATCTGGAATCTTCCAAATGTCCGTTTTTTCGTCATACCCCGGCATAAACTCATCGACAAATGGCTGGCCGTCACTGTGGGGCCACAGCTGCTCTGGGGCCACAAATTCCCCTGTGAGCTCCCGGTGGCCGCATCTCACTAGCGAGCCTGCAGGGGCCCCGACCTCTGGCAGGGCATCCAGGTCATTGACCACCAGGTGGAAGTCGCTGGTCAGCAGGAACTGTGACAGGGTTTTCACCAGGTCATTGGAGTCACACATGACTCTGGTCCCGGCGGGGCTGGTGTGGAGGTAATGGAGAATGGAGACGTAGTCCAGTGCCAGCCGCAGACGGGTCTGCCAGGTGTCCCGTACGCGGTGCCTCTCCTGGGCCAGCACGGCATCCAGGTTGAGCAGAGAGCCCAGCGGATGGTACTCGGTGACCAGGGTGTGGTCCTCTGGGCACAGGCCTACCAGCACCACCACATGGGGCCCTTGGAGGGCCTGGAGCATGGAGAGCCCATGGAGGAAGTCCTCCTGGTACTCCGGAGAGGAGAGCTTGGACAGGGCTACTTTGTGACCCTTCCACTCGGACAGGAAAACCTATGGGAGGGGGAGGAGGACACTGAATAAACACTTCAGGTTTTGTTATGTATTCAGGTTTGTTACGTCAAATGAAATTGGGCATATGTTTAGATTTTTTTCTGTTGTTGTGTGGCTAACCTGCTTAACAGCTCCCTGGCCGATCATCTTCAACTTGCGCACCTCTGTGCGGACTTGTGGACACTCCAGCCAGGGCGAACAGTTCCTCATGTTGGCCATCCTAAAGTGACGGGGCGGACATGCCCCATGAGGAGTCAGGTGGGGGTCGCCGTCGCCACTCTGCTGCAGCGAGTCCAGGTACAAGTAGATCACCACATTGCCCAATAGCAGAGCACCAAGGCACACCAGCACCACTGGAACACCGCGTGAGGTAGTGCTGTTGCTTCTGCCCATGTTGCTGTCCTGAGCTTGCTCACAAAAGGAAGAGAATTAGGCAACTTTTAGAAACCCACAGACCTAAAAACTGGCTTAGCTACTGTAGTTATGACATTCAGTCTTAAATTACAAGCAGTCTCCCTCCCTGGCATTTAGGAGTTGCAGCAACCTAGCTCTGCAGTGGGCCATGATCTAGAATCCACAATGAGAACAGAAACGAACCTTGATACTTCCAGCACCCTCGGTCTTTGCATAGCTAGCTAACTACATATGAAACCGACGTCAACGTGCGCTGCTAACAGCCACTTTCAGACTGCCCAATACTGAGCTCGAACCAGTGGTTTTCTGCACCGCAACACACGTGACCTCCCTCCTGGACAACTCAATTCAAACTAATTGTGGAGTGAGTTTACGGCACGTTTTGACCTCCATTACACATACATAAATTATATTACACACACAAAGCATGCCCTATTCACAGCCTAAGGCGTGTTCACAACACAACAAGCAGTTACTAGCCAACCCAACACCCGGCTAAGCAGCTGCATGCTAGCTAGCCCTTGATCATGACTCTCAGTTCCTTTACACATGAGTGATTGGACGAAAGTGTCTTCTGTAAGGGGGAGTTTGGTCAAGAGCATCGACGATCGGTCTGAAGATTAACACGCATCGCTTGCAGTACGGTTTTGTACCTCTTTCATATTATAGGATGAGTGTTACTACACAGACAAAATCTACATTTTTACAACGCATGTTCCAGCCTCTGGTGTACATGCATGTGTATTTTGCGTTTGTGATATTATTTGTATTTGATATGAACATACCAGTAGAGGGATTTATGTTTCGAGAACGGTAGCTACCGCAATTGAGATTCGATTCTCGTTTAGATGGAGTATTTGGCTGTTTTTGGCCTCGAGCCAATTCGCCTTTAAACATAGTAAAGGAATAACGTTAGGACCCGAGTGGGAACTATAGGTTAGCAGCTAGTAACTAACTTACCCCTTACTTTACATGATGAGTGAAGACGCTCCGACCTCGTTTCTTATCTATTTAGGAATTCTTCTTTATCAACAGTATATTGTTGTCATTCATTTCTCCAACGTTGAACAATTACATCCGGGTAAAACTTCTACTTGAAGTTCAACTTCATAATAAAAGTCCCTTCGTAGCAAATCAAATCACATTTTGTCACATGCGCCGAATACAACAGATGTACACTTTTACCGTGAAATGCTTACTTACGAGCCTTTCCCCAACATTGCAGAAGTCAACAAGTAACACAATCGGCGAATAAAAGTAGAAAAATAATAACGCAATATAACAATAACAGGGATATATATTTATTTATTAACTAGGCAAGTCAGTTAAGAACAAATTCTTATTTACAATGATGGCTATACACGGAGTACCAGTACCAAGTTCAGTGAGTGTTCACTGTGCATAGTCAGCATAAGAGGGTCAGAGCAAAAAAGAGTCAATGCAAATAGGCAGGTAGCCTTGCAGTTAGAGCGTTGGGTCAGTAACTGAAAGGTCGCTGGTTCAAATACCTGGGCGGACAAGGTGAAAAACATGTCCACGTGACCTTGAGCAAGGCACTTAACCCTACATTTGCTCTATGGGTGTTGTACTACTATGACTGATCCTGTAAAACAAGACATTTCACTTTACCGATCTGGTCTACGTGACAATAAAAAAATAACATATTTTTTTGTCCGGGTAGCCATTTGATTAACTGTTCAACAGTCTTATGGCTTGGGGGTAGAAGCTGTTTCGGTGCTTCTTGGTCCCAGACATGTCTCTCCGGGACCGCTTGCCGTGCAGTAGCAGAGTGAACAGTTTATGGCTTGGGGGTAGAAGCTGTTCCGGTGCTTTTTGGTCCCAGACATGTCTCTCCGGGACCGCTTGCCATGCAGTAGCAGAGTGAACAGTTTATGGCTTGGGGGTAGAAGCTGTTCCGGTGCTTTTTGGTCCCAGACATGTCTCTCCGGGACCGCTTGCCGTGCAGTAGCAGAGTGAACAGTCTTATAGCTTGGGGGTAGAAGCTGTTCCGGTGCTTTTTGGTCCCAGACATGTCTCTCCGGGACCGCTTGCCGTGCAGTAGCAGAGTGAACAGTCTTAAGGCTTGGGGGTAGAAGCTGTTCCGGTGCTTTCTGGTCCCAGACATGTCTCTCCGGGACCGCTTGCCGTGCAGTAGCAGAGTGAACAGTCTTATGGCTTGGGGGTAGAAGCTTTTCTGGTGCTTTTTGGTCCCAGACATGTCTCTCCGGGACCGCTTGCCGTGCAGTAGCAGAGTGAACAGTCTATGGCTGGGGTCTTTGAAAGATTTTCGGGCCTTCCTCTTACACCGACTGGTATGGAGGTCGTGGATGGCAGGGAGCTCGGCCCCAGTGATGTACTGGGCTGACCCAGTCCACTACAGGCCCTTCGATGTGAATGGGGGCATGCTCGCCCCTCCATTTCCTGTAGTCCAAGATCAGCTCCTTTGTCTTGCTGTCGTTGAGAGAGAGATTGTTCTCCTGGCACCACACTGCCAGGTCTCTGACCTCCTCTCTGTAGGCAGTCTCATTGTTGTCGGTGATTAGGCCTTGATTTTTTTTATTTTTTTTATTTCACCTTTATTTAACCAGGTAGGCCAGTTGAGAACAAGTTCTCATTTACAACTGCGACCTGGCCAAGATAAAGCAAAGCAGTGCGACAAAAACAACAACGCAGAGTTACACATAAACAAACGTACAAACGTACAGTCAATAACACATCACTTGATGATGGTTTGGAGTCATGCGTGGCCACGCAGTCGTGGGTGAACAGGGAGACAGGGGGGGACTAAATACACACCTTTTTTAAAAACAATAAATAAATACAAAAAGTATAATCTCACAGTGTCAATATACATCTCCCTCCCACCCACAGAAATCTACATTCATTCTCACAGAGGGATCCACAAGCAAAACACTAAGGCCAAAAAATCTAAACAAAACAAACTGACATTCACAAACAAAAACAACACAAAACAAAACGCCCACTATGCAGCACTGTGGTCAACCTACGGTTTCCAAATGCTGTCAAATATGTCTGCTTTATGTTCGATTTGATAATATATAGTCTAATAGGATGTAGTTAGATAGTTCAGTCCTCAAGTTTGTTATTGACATTGGATTTGAGGCTTTCAGATTGATGGCTATACATCGTTTTGCAGCTATTAGACCTAGATTACAAAACTTTTTCTGATGTTGATCACAAATATTTCAATTTCCCAACATAATCGTGGAAATTGATGGATATACTTTCCTAGACACAATGAAATAATAGCACATACAGTATCTCAAAATGGTGTCCACAAATGCTTTTTGCATCTTCAACAGAGATATGACATTTCTGGGTACATTACATGCTTTCTGGCAGTAGTGTAGTTCGTCCTATGAATTATCTTAATGTAGATCATAAAAGCTTTGAAACAAAGCCAGCTAAAGGTAACCTAGACTAATATACATGCTAATTACAGTGCATTGTATGAAGCTAACTCTCCGGTAACCCCTCTCTCTCTCTCTCAGCTTTGTTTGACAGTACATTCTGTCACCACTATAGGCCATTTCAAGATGCATTGAGACAGCGCTGATATCAATCGTAGATATGTGTCGAATGGTGCATTGCCATCATCTGTTGTGACTAATACATACAGTATGTTAAATAAGTCAAAGGTGAAATAATTTTTTTTAATGTGCTTCCAATGTAGGTTTAGAGATTAACCTCTCTCTCTCTCTCTCTCTCTCTCTCTCTCTCATAAGGTTATCCAATTCTGGTGTTATATTTTACATGTAGCTTGTAAACTGCTCTGTGTTCATATTTATTTTTTACAAAACCGGATGTGTTGCACTTTAGGTTGAGTATAGTGAGCAGAGCACAGCAGTTAAGAAATGTGGGTGTGGGTTTAAAAAGGGTCTCTTCCAGGGGAGTCACTGGCTTACTGGTGCTCTTCCATGCCGTCCCGAGGAGGGGTGCGTCACTTGAGTGGGTTGAGTCACTGATGTGATCTTCCTGTCTGGATTGGCGCCCCACCCTTGGGTTGTGCCGTGGCGGAGATCTTTGTGGGCTATACTCAGCCTTGTCTCAGGATGGTAAGTTGGTGGTTGAAGAGATCCCTCTAGTGGTGTGGGGGCTGTGCTTTGGCAAAGTGGGTGGGGTTAGTATTTATGCTGCAGTAGTTTATGTGTCGGGGGGCTAGGGGCAGTTTGTTATATCTGGAGTACCTCTCCTGTCTTATCCGGTGTCCTGTGTGAATTTAAGTATGCTCTATCTAATTCTCTATTTCACTCTTTCTCTCTCTCGGAGGACCTGAGCCCTAGGACCATGCCTCAGGACTACCTGGCATGATGACTCCTTGCTGTCCCCCAGTCCACCTACCCGTGCTGCTGCTCCAGTTTCAACTGTTCTGCCTGCGGCTATGGAACCCTGACCTGTTCACCGGACGTGCGACCTGTCCGAGACCTGCTGTTTTCAACTCTCTAGAGACAGCAAGAGCGGTAGAGATACTCTTAATGATCGGCTATGAAAAGCCAACTGACATTTACTCCTGAGGTGCTGACTTGCTGCACCCTCGACAACTACTGTGATTATTATTATTTGACCATGCTGGTCTTTTATGAACATTTGAATCTCCACCCGGCACAGCCAGAAGAGGACTGGCCACCCCTCATAGCCTGGCTCCTCTCTAGGTTTCTCCCTAGGTTTTGTCCTTTCTAGGGAGTTTTTCCTAGCCACTGTGCTTCTACACCTGCATTGCTTGCTGTTTGGGGTTTTAGGCTGGGTTTCTGTACAGCACTTTGTGACATCAGCTGATGTAAGAAGGGCTATATAAATACATTTGATTTGATTTGAATAACTTCAACACTGAGTCATGGCACTCAATCTGCTTGATTTGGATTTTAGGCACGTGTTGTGTGAATTCTACACCTTTGGATCTCAAGCCTAAACCTCCTGCACTCTGCTCTTTATTGAAGGTGGATTTACTGCCATCTGCTGGGTCAAAATACTGTTGCTTCATTACATTACCACTCTTACATTTATACTGTTAATCACAACCAGTCAAATTTACTATCCATCAAAGCAACATCCGCAATGCAAATTAAGGGCATTTAATTAATTTGGACATTTCCTCAGTACTTGAAGGGTGTCATTTCCAGTACTACTGCGTTGCCATCACTGATCGAGGTGGCTGGTAGCCTAGTGGTTAGAGCGTTGGGACAGTAACCAAACGGTTGCTGGATTGCAACCCCAGAGTTGAAAAGGTACAAATCTGTCTTTCTGCCCCTGAACAAGGCAGCTGACCCACTGTTCCCCGGTAGGCTGTCATTGTAAAATAAGAATTTGATCTTAACCGACTTGCCAAGTTAAATAAAATCGGTTATTCTGGTCCAAATGAATTGTGGTCTAAAATTCCCATGACATTCTGATTCATAATCTAGCCTTATTGTGGCCATGGAACCTTTGGGCCAGCATAGTTCCCACCAAAAGTCAAATGACAAACACCATACGAGAGCTTTTAAACACAAGCTCTACTCTCTGCATTGTACACTTTTGTATTTACTATATCATATGTGGAGCAGCAACAACATTTTTGGTACTGAAGTTGAAAATAGGTCTAAAAATACAACTGAGATTTACTACTAAACAATACAATTTATATCACATTGGTACACATTGTTGAAATTAGGACAGGGATTGGTGTGTTTTACTCTGAGCCAAAACCAACTGGAAAATGGCCTTTATGCTTCTGGTTACACTGTGAAACGTCTAATCCCATAGAAGTGTCATCTATCAACGTTCAGTAAAAAACAAACACTTGAAGCCAATGTAAACATTTAATATAAACCAATTTAATGAAAGAGTAGTTGAACAAGAGTTAGCAACGTTTAGGATGATGGGGATAAAGTCATTGATGTTGTCTGGTACCCTGGGATTGGTGACAACAGCAAAACATGGATATACTGACAGGATGCATGTCTCTCCTTTCTTTGGATTTGTGATTACATCTCATTATTGTAATCCTTTTTTGAATATTCGATGAGGGTTGTTGACGTCAACTGCCTGTATTCAATGGGGAGAGATGCTATGCTACTAGCCTCATAACATGAATATGCATAGCCATCCAAAGACAACTCCGATATGAAGTGTTTTTTTCTCATAGTTGCCAGGATGTCACGTCTCCTACTTATATCAGTAAACTCTTAAGCATTAAGCATCCTTTTATTCGATAAGATAAACCCCACGTAGCAAATAAGGCATTGGTTTCTTTATAGTAGATGGAGCTTTCACCTGAAGTGTCCTCGTCCCCTCTGCTTCACCTGATGTTTCCTCTTCCTCTCTGCTTCCCCTGAAGTGTCCTCTTCCTCTCTGCTTCCCCTGAAGTGTCCTCTTCCTCTCTGCTTCCCCTGAAGTGTCCCCTTCCTCTCTGCTTCCCCTGAAGTGTCCTCGTCCCCTCTGCTTCCCCTGAAGTGTCCTCTACCTCTCTGCTTCCCCTGAAGTGTCCTCTTCCTCTCTGCTTCCCCTGACGGGACAAGGGTGAAGCAAACGAGAATCTGACAAAGACAGAAGCAGAAACAGAGAGAGAAATAGAGACCTAATCAGAGGGAAAAAAGGGAACAGGTGGGAGAGAGTAAACGAGGTAGTTAGAGGAGATGAGGAACAGCTGGGGGAAGGAAAGGGAGAGAAGGTAACCTAATACGACCAGCAGGGGGAAACGAAGTGAAGAGAAAGAACAGGAACAAGACATAACATGACAATACATGACAGTACCCCCCCACTCACCGAGCGCCTCCTGGCGCACTCGAGGAGGAAACCTGGCGGCAACGGAGGAAATCATCGATCAGCGAACGGTCCAGCACGTCCCGAGATGGAACCCAACTCCTTTCCTCAGGACCGTACCCCTCCCAATCCACTAGGTACTGATGACCACGGCCCCGAGGACGCATGTCCAAAATCTTATGGACCCTGTAGATAGGTGCGCCCTCGACAAGGATGGGGGGAGACGAACGGGGGCGCGAAGAAAGGGCTTAACACAGGAGACATGGAAGACCGGGTGGACGCGACGAAGATGTCGCGGAAGAAGAAGTCGCACTGCGACAGGATTAATGACCTGAGAAATATGGAACGGACCAATGAACCGCGGGGTCAACTTGCGAGAAGCTGTCTTAAGGGGAAGGTTTTGAGTGGAGAGCCATACTCTCTGACCGCGACAATATCTAGGACTCTTAGTCCTACGCTTATTAGCGGCTCTCACAGTCTGCGCCCTATAACGGCAAAGTGCAGACCTGACCCTCTTCCAGGTGCGCTCACAACGTTGGACAAAAGCCTGAGCGGAGGGGACGCTGGACTCGGCGAGCTGGGACGAGAACAGAGGAGGCTGGTACCCGAGGCTACTCTGAAAAGGAGATAGCCCGGTCGCAGACGAAGGAAGCGAGTTGTGAGCGTATTCTGCCCAGGGGAGCTGTTCTGCCCAAAACGCAGGGTTACGAAAAGAAAGACTGCGTAAGATGCGACCAATAGTCTGATTGGCCCGTTCTGCTTGACCGTTAGACTGGGGGTGAAAACCGGAAGAGAGACTGACGGAAGCCCCAATCAAACGGAAAATCTCCCTCCAAAATTGAGACGTGAATTGCGGACCCCTGTCCGAAACGGCGTCTGACGGAAGGCCATGAATTCTGAAAACATTTTCAATGATGATTTGTGCCGTCTCTTTAGCAGAAGGAAGCTTAGCGAGGGGAATAAAATGAGCCGCCTTAGAGAACCTATCGACAACCGTTAGAATAACAGTCTTCCCCGCTGACGAAGGCAGTCCGGTAATAAAGTCTAAGGCGATGTGAGACCACGGTCGAGAGGGAATGGAAAGCGGTCTGAGACGGCCGGCAGGAGGGGAGTTACCGGACTTAGTCTGCGCGCAGTCCGAACAAGCAGCCACGAAACGACGCGTGTCACGCTCCTGAGTGGGCCACCAAAAACGCTGGCGAATAGAAGCAAGCGGACCCCGAACGCCGGGGTGGCCGGCTAACTTGGCAGAGTGAGCCCACTGAAGAACGGCCAGACGAGTAGGAACGGGAACGAAAAGAAGGTTCCTAGGACAAGCGCGCGGCGACGGAGTGTGAGTGAGTGCTTGCTTTACCTGCCTCTCAATTCCCCAGACAGTCAACCCGACAACACGCCCCTCAGGGAGAATCCCTTCGGGGTCGGTGGAGGCTACTGAAGAGACGGGATAAAGCATCAGGCTTGGTGTTCTTAGAGCCCGGACGATAAGAAATAACGAACTCGAAACGAGCGAAAAACAGCGCCCAACGAGCCTGACGCGCATTAAGTCGTTTGGCAGAACGGATGTACTCAAGGTTCCTATGGTCAGTCCAAACGACAAAAGGAACGGTTGCCCCCTCCAACCACTGTCGCCATTCGCCTAGGGCTAAGCGGATGGCGAGCAGTTCGCGGTTTCCCACATCATAGTTACGTTCCGACGGCGACAGGCGATGAGAAAAATACGCGCAAGGGTGGACCTTGTCGTCAGAATGGGAGCGCTGGGAAAGAATGGCTCCCACGCCCACCTCTGACGCGTCAACCTCGACAATGAACTGTCTAGAGACGTCAGGTGTAACAAGGATAGGTGCGGATGTAAAACACTTCTTGAGGAGATCAAAAGCTCCCTGGGCAGAAACGGACCACTTAAAGCACGTCTTGACAGAAGTAAGGGCTGTGAGAGGAGCTGCCACCTGACCGAAATTACGGATGAAACGACGATAGAAATTCGCGAAGCCGAGAAAGCGCTGCAGCTCGACACGTGACTTAGGGACGGGCCAATCGCTGACAGCTTGGACCTTAGCGGGATCCATCTTAATGCCTTCAGCGGAAATAACAGAACCGAGAAATGTGACGGAGGAGGCATGAAAAGAGCACTTCTCAGCCTTCACATAAAGACAATTCTCTAAAAGGCGCTGGAGGACACGTCGAACGTGCTGAACATGAATCTGGAGTGACGGTGAAAAAAATCAGGATATCGTCAAGGTAAACGAAAACAAAGATGTTCAGCATGTCTCTCAGTACATCATTCACTAATGCCTGAAAGACAGCTGGAGCGTTAGCGAGGCAGAACCCGGTATTCAAAGTGCCCTAACGAGTGTTAAACGCCGTTTTCCACTCGTCCCCCTCCCTGATGCGCACGAGATGGTAAGCGTTACGAAGGTCCAACTTAGTGAAAAACCTGGCTCCCTGCAGGATCTCGAAGGCTGAAGACATAAGGGGAAGCGGATAACGATTCTTAACCGTTATGTCATTCAGCCCTCGATAATCCACGCAGGGGCGCAGGGTCCCGTCCTTTTTCTTAACAAAAAAAACCCCCGCTCCGGCGGGAGAGGAGGAAGGGACTACGGTACCGGCGTCGAGAGCTACAGACAAATAATCTTCGAGAGCCTTACGTTCGGGAGCCGACAGAGAGTATAGTCTACCCCGGGGGGGAGTGGTTCCCGGAAGGAGATCAATACTACAATCATACGACCGGTGCGGAGGAAGGGAGGTGGCCCTGGATCGACTGAACACCGTGCGCAGATCGTGATATTCCTCCGGCACCCCTGTCAAATCACCAGGCTCCTCCTGTGAAGAAGAGACAGAGGAAACAGGAGGGATAGCAGACATTAAACACTTCACATGACAAGAGATGTTCCAGGAGAGGATAGAATTACTAGACCAATTAATAGAAGGATTATGACACACTAGCCAGGGATGGCCCAAAACAACAGGTGTAAAAGGTGAACGAAAAATTAAAAAAGAAATGGTTTCGCTATGATTACCAGAGACAGTGAGGGTTAAAGGTAGCGTTTCACGCTGAATCCTGGGGAGAGGACTACCATCCAAGGCGAACAAGGCCGTGGGCTCCCCTAACTGTCTGAGAGGAATGTCATGTTCCCGAGCCCAGGCTTCGTCCATAAAACAGCCCTCCGCCCCAGAGTCTATCAAGGCACTGCATGAAGCTGCCGAACCGGTCCAGCGTAGATGGACCGACAAGGTAGTACAGGATCTTGAAGGAGAGACCTGAGTAGTAGCGCTCACCAGTAGCCCTCCGCTTACTGATGAGCTCTGGCTTTTACTGGACATGAAATGACAAAATGACCAGCGGAACCGCAATAGAGACAGAGGCGGTTGGTGATTCTCCGTTCCCTCTCCTTAGTCGAGATGCGAATACCCCCCAGCTGCATAGGCTCAGCACCTGAGCCAGTGGAGGAAGATGGTAGTGATGCGGAGAGGGGGGCAACGGATAACGCGAGCTCCCTTCCACGAGCTCGGTGATGAAGATCAACCCGTCGTTCTATGCGAATAGCGAGTTCAATCAAGGAATCCACGCTGGAAGGAACCTCCCGGGAGAGAATCTCATCCTTTACCTCCGCGGAGACCCTCCAGAAAACGAGCGAGCAAAGCCGGCTCGTTCCAGTCACTGGAGGCAGCAAGAGTGCGAAACTCTATAGAGTAATCAGTTATGGATCGATTACCTTGACATAGGGAAGACAGGGCCCTGGAAGCTTCTTCCCCAAAAATAGAACGATCAAAAACCCGTATCATCTCCTCCTTAAAGTTCTGATACTGGTTAGTACACTCAGCCCTCGCCTCCCAGATTGCCGTGCCCCACTCACGAGCCCGTCCAGTAAGGAGAGATATGACGTAGGCGATACGAGCTGTGCCCCTGGAGTACGTGTTGGGCTGGAGAGAAAACACAATATCACACTGGGTGAGGAACGAGCGGCATTCAGTGGGCTCCCAGAGTAACACGGCGGGTTATTAATTCTGGGCTCCGGAGACTCGGAAGCCCTGGAAGTAGCCGGTGGATCGAGGCGGAGATGGTGAATATGTTTCGAGAGGTCGGAGACTTGGGCGGCCAGGGTCTCAACGGCATGTCGAGCAGCAGACAATTCCTGCTCGTGTCTGCCTAGCATCGCTCCCTGGATCTCGACGGCTGAGTGGAGAGGATCCGAAGTCGCTGGGTCCATTCTTGGTCAGATTCTTCTGTTATGCAGGTGAGTGAGGACCCAAAAGCGGTTTAACAGAAACAGAGTCTTTTAATGTCCAAACACAGGGAAGACATAAATCCTCTTCAGATGTATCGGTTGACAAAATAGACAACCCGCAGAGAGGGCGACAAATAAATCATAAAGTCCTCTGATCTTTACAGGAGAGTCCCCTTCTAGCAGCAGAGGAGAATAGCAGGGTTAGCGGCAACAGACTGCTGGTCTCTCCGGGTAGGCGCGGGTTGTAGAGGACAGAGGTACCTGATCACACGTAGCATCTGATGAAGAGGCAGATTACGACAGGACGGGACAAGGGTGAAGCAAACGAGAATCTGACAAAGACATAAGCAGAAACAGAGAGAGAAATAGAGACCTAATCAGAGGGAAAAAAGGGAACAGGTGGGAGAGAGTAAACTAGGTAGTTAGAGGAGATGAGGAACAGCTGGGGGAAGGAAAGGGAGAGAAGGTAACCTAATACGACCAGCAGGGGGAAACGAAGTGAAGAGAAAGAACAGGAACAAGACATAACATGACAATACATGACAACTCCAGACACACCTAGAGCAGGACTCAATAAACCTTTGTTCACACACCATAGTTATAAGGAGTGTCTATTTAAATTGTTTTTTTAACCTTTATTTAATTAACTAGGCAGGCCAGTTAATTAAGAACAATTTATTATTTTAAATGATGGCCTAGGAACTGCGTTGTTCTCTATATCTTTTGCAGAAACTGTTTGTGTTCCCACAGCACCTGCTCTCAGTCAAATGCACAATATTCTGGGCGTTCTGCCAATTGCCTGATTCTGCCACAAACCCTCCCTACATCCTGTTATCTCATGGCTCCTCAGATACAAGTTATGCAAAGCTGGTTACCCTCAAGATACCAAACACTGGCATTTTACTATTCAGCTACAGTTCCTCCATTGTTCACATAAAGAATTAACATAGCATGAATGTATTATTTAACATAAGCATATAGTAAATATTCCTCAACAACACCCAGGCATCAACCACTATTTGAGGACCATGCAGCCACTTGCTGAACGACAGATGATATTCCGCCCAAACTCTGTATGCAATGGGCTCTCCAACCCTGTTCCTGCAGCTACCCTGTACTTAAATCTGTTCGGGAACATTGATAGTAACATGTTTTCACAACCCAACATATTTAATTAAACTGTTGGCAGCCCCTCTCTTTACGTGCTCAAGATAGGCATGAAAGGAATGAAAGAGAGAGAGGAGGAGATGGAAACGCATGGTGGTGAGATAATCTGTAGCTACAGATTTTAGTAGATGGAGCTATACACCATTAAAGCTGCAATATGAAATATTTTTGGGTGACTGACCAAATTCACATAGAAATGCATGTTATAGACTTGTCATTCTCATTAAAAGCAAGTCCAATAAGCGGTATATCTGTTCTATGTGCAGTATTTCTATGCATCTCATTATGTTTTTTGTTTGTTGCCTCTTTTACTTTCGGTTTTGTACACCAGTTTCAAACAGCTGAAAATACAATATTTTTGGTAATTGAAAATATATTTCACAGCGGTACAATGTTTCTCTACACTACACATTGCTTGTTTTGTCACATAAACTTAAAATTAGGCAAATAATTAGAATTTTAGCAACCAGGAAATGGCAGAGCGATTTCTGCATAGTGCATTTTTAACATAATAGTACATAACTCTGTTAGCAGTTGATGTTACTCTTCGATAACACAGACCCCAAAGCAAATCAGGGGGAGAAATATTGTTTTATTCAAAGAGGACTCTTAAGGATCGGCCCCTTTTTATTTATTTTTGCCTGAAATGACATACCCAAATCTAGCTGCCTGTAGCTCAGGCCCTGAAGCAAGGATATGCATTTTTTTTGGTACCATTTGAAAGGAAACACTTTGAAGTTTGTGGAAATGTGAACGGAATGTAGGAGAATATAAAACATTGGATCTGGTAAAAGATAATACAGAGAAAAAAAAAACTGTTTTTTGTACCATCATCTTTGAAATGCAAGAGAAAGGCCATCATGTATTATTCCAGCCCAGGTGCAATTGAGATAGTGGCCACTAGATGGCAGCAGTGTATGTGCAAAGTTTTAGTCTGATCCAATGAACCATTGCATTTCTGTTCAACATTTTGTATCAAGACTGCCCAAATGTGCCTAATTTGTTTATTAATAACTTTTCATGTTCAAAACTGTGCACTCTCCTCACACAATAGCATGGTATTATTTTACTGTAATAGCTACTGTATATTGGAAAGTGCAGTTAGATTAACAAAAATTGAAGCATTCTGTAAATATCAGATATGTCTATGTCCTGGGAAATGTTCTTGTTTACTGACAACCTCATGCTAATCGCATTAGCCTACTTTAGCTCAACCTTCCCACAGGGGACCCACCAATCCTGAATAACTTTTTTAAACAGCCATCACTAACATAGAGAGGCTGCTGCCAACATACAGACTCAAACCTCTGGCCACTTAAATAAATTGACTCAATAAAGGTATCACTAGTCACCTTAAATAACGCCACTTTAATCATGTTTACATATCCTACATTACTCATCTCATATGTATATACTATATTCTATACCATCTACTGCATCTTGTCTAAGCCGCACGCCATCGCTCAGCCATACAGCTGAAGTCGGAAGTTAACATACATCTACATACATTCACACCTACATACATACAGCCAAATACATTTCAACTCAGTTTTTCACAATTCCTGACATTTAATCCTAGTTATCAAGTTGGGTGAATTTTGGCCCATTCCTCCTGACAGAGCTGGTGTAACGGAGTCAGGTTTGAAGGCCTCCTTGCTCGCACACGGTTTTTCAGTTCTGCCCACAAATTTTCTATATGATTGAGGTCAGGCTTTGTGATGGCCACTCCAATACCTTGACTTTGTTGTCCTTAAGCCATTTTGCCACAACTTTGGAAGTATGCTTTGGGTCATTGTCCATTTGGAAGACTCATTTGCGACCAAGCTTTAACTTGTCTTGTCTTGAGATATTTCTTCAATATATCCACATAATTTTCCTCCATCATGATGCCATCTATTTTGTGAAGTGCAGCAGTCCCTCCTGCAGCAAAGCACCCCCACAACATGATGCTGCCACTCCCGTGCTTCACGGTTGGGATGGTGTTCTTTGGCTTGCAAGCCTCCCCCTTTTTCCTCCAAACATAACGATGGTCATTATGACCAAACAGTTATATTTTTGTTTCATCAGACCAGAGGACATTTCTCCAAAAAGTACGATCGTTGTCCCCATGGGCAGATGTAAACCGTAGTCTGGCATTTTAATGGCGGTTTTGGAGCAGTGGCTTCTTCTTTGCTGATCGCCCTTTCAGGTTATGTCGATATAGGACTCATTTTACTGTGGATATAGATACTTTTGTACCTGTTTCCTCCAGCATCTTCACAAGGTCCTTTGCTGGTGTTCTGGGATTGATTTGCACTTTTCACGCCAAGGTACGTTCATCTCTAGGAGACATAACGAGTCTCCTTCCTGAGCGGTATGACGTCTGCGTGGTCCCATGATGTTTATACTTGCATACTATTGTTTGTACAGATGAACGTGGTACCTTCAGGCATTTGGATATTGCTCCCAAGAATGAACCAGACTTGTGGAGGTCTACAGTTTCTTTTCTGCTGTCTTGGCTGATTTCTTTTGATTTCCCCATGATGTCAAGCAAAGAGGCACTGAGTTTTAAAGTAGGCCTTCAAATACATCCACAATTACACCTCTAATTGAGTCAAATGATGTCAATTAGCCTATCAGAAGCTTCTAAAGCTATGACATAATTTTCTGGAATTTTCCAAGCTGTTTAAAAGGCACAGTCAACTTAGTGTATTTAAACTTCTGACCCACTGGAATTGTGATACAGTGAATTGTAAGTGAAATAATTTGTCTGTAAACAATTTTTGAAAGAATGACTTGTGTCATGCACAAAGTAGATGTCCTAACCGACTTGCCAAAACTATAGTTTATTAACAAGAAATGTGTGGAGTGGTTGAAAAATGAGTTTTAATGTCTCCATCCTAAGTGTATGTAAACTTCTGCCTTCAACTGTATATGTACATATTCTATTCATCCATTTACACTTGTATGTATTAGGTAGTTGTTGTGAATTTGTTAGATTACTTGTTAGATATTACTGTATAGTCGGAACTAGAAGCACAAGCATTTCGCTACACTCGCATTAACATCCGCTAACCATGTGTATGTGACCACTAAAATCTGATTTGATTTCATTTGAAAAAGTCCACCCTTGTTGTTCATGGATGTATGGAAATTCCTTAAGCTGTGCTTCACAGGCTGAAACAGACATTGGACAATCAAAAGCAGAGGGGTGTGGTCAGCAAAGCAACCAAACCAACACTGTGGGTGAGCAGCCTGGTCGTAACAGAAAATAGAAAAATGTCTCTTTTAGGGTGTGTTTGGATCCTAAGAACCTGAACAAGACCATACAGCGCCAAGACTTCTTCATACCCACCTCAGTGGATGTGCAATGCAAACCAGCAGACAAGAAGATCTTTACTACCTTCACTAGATCTTCACTAGATTTTCCCTAGATCTTCCCTAGATCTTCACTAGATCTTCCCTAGATCTTCCCTAGATCTTCACTAGATCTTCACTAGATCTTAACTAGATGATAAGGAATGGGTATTGGCAAATCAATCTGGATGAGGAATCCACCGATGTCTACACATTCAATACACCATGGGGAGGTACCGGTTGAATCACTAAACCTTTTGGCATTAAATGTCCCAGTGAGGTTTCAACAGATCAACTCAGAGACTTTTGGTGAAATTGATGGTGTCTATGTAATTGCAGCATCGACCAAAGAAGAGAATGATCGCATCCTGAAGCAGGTGACGGACAGATCCATCCGTCTGAATGTGAAGTTCAATGCTGACAACATGCAGTACATAGTGAGTGAAGTGAAGTACGTTAGGGCACATCGTCAGTGCTGACGGGGTTAAAGCAGACAACTCCAAGGTGACAGCAATCACACAGATTCCTCCACCAGAAGACAGGGTTCTACAGAGGCTACTGGGCATGATACGTTTCCTAACCCAGTATATCCCCTGACGTTTCCTAACCCAGTATATCCCCTGACGTTTCCTAACCCAGTATATCCCCTGACGTTTCCTAACCCAGTATATCCCCTGACGTTTCCTAACCCAGTATATCCCCTGACGTTTCCTAACCCAGTATATCCCCTGACGTTTCCTAACCCAGTATATCCCCTGACGTTTCCTAACACAGTATATCCCCTGACGTTTCCTAACCCAGTATATCCCCTGACGTTTCCTAACCCAGTATATCCCCTGACGTTTCCTAACCCAGTATATCCCCTGACGTTTCCTAACCCAGTATATCCCCTGACGTTTCCTAACCCAGTATATCCCCTGATGTTTCCTAACCCAGTATATCCCCTGACGTTTCCTAACCCAAGAGATTGAAATGCAAGCTGATCCAAACATGGACTGGTAAACAGTCTATAGATGGCCTAGTAAATGTTCTATTGTCACGCCCTGACCTTAGTTATCTTTGTTTTCTTTATTATTTTGGTTAGGTCAGGGTGTGACGAGGGCGGTTTGTTTAGTTTTTGTATTGTCTAGGTTTTTTTGTATGTCTAGGGTTTTTTGTAAGTCTATGTGTTTATATGGCTATGGTTGCCTAGATTGGTTCTCAATCAGAGGCAGTTGTTTATCGTTGTCTCTGATTGGGGACCATATTTAGGTAGCCATATTCCTTGGGTAGTTTGTGGGTTCTTATTCTATGTTTAGTTGCCTGTTCTGCACTTCTCATATTAGCTTCACGGTTCGTTTTGTTGTTTTGTATAGTTTGTTCAGTATTCTTTCTTAATTAAAATAAGTATGTCCGCTTACCACGCTGCGCCTTGGTCTCCTCCATACAACGACCGTGACAGTCTATAGATGGACTGGTAAACAGTCTATAGATGGACTGGTAAACAGTCTATAGATGGACTGGTAAACAGTCTATAGATGGACTGGTAAACGGTCTATAGATGGACTGGTAAACGGTCTATAGATGGACTGGTAAACGGTCTATAGATGGACTGGTAAACGGTCTATAGATGGACTGGTAAACGGTCTATAGATGGACTGGTAAACGGTCTATAGATGGACTGGTAAACGGTCTATAGATGGACTGGTAAACGGTCTATAGATGGACTGGTAAACGGTCTATAGATGGACTGGTAAACGGTCTATAGATGGACTGGTAAACGGTCTATAGATGGACTGGTAAATGGTCTATAGATGGACTGGTAAACGGTCTATAGATGGACTGGTAAACGGTCTATAGATGGACTGGTAAATGGTCTATAGATGGACTGCTAAATGGTCTATAGATGGACTGGTAAATTGTCTATAGATGGACTGGTAAATGGTCTATAGATGGACTGGTAAATGGTCTATAGATGGACTGCTAAATGGTCTATAGATAGACTGCTAAATGGTCTATAGATGGACTGCTAAATGGTCTATAGATGGACTGGTAAACAGCCTATAGATGGACTGGTAAACAGTCTATAGATGGACTGGTAAACGGTCTATAGATGGACTAGTAAACAGTCTATAGATGGACTGGTAAACGGTCTATAGATGGACTAGTAAACAGTCTATAGATGGACTGGTAAATGGTCTATAGATGGACTGGTAATTGGTTTATAGATGGACTAGTAAACAGTCTATAGATGGACTGCTAATTGGTTTATAGATGGACTGGTAATTGGTTTATAGATGGACTAGTAAACAGTCTATAGATGGACTGCTAATTGGTTTATAGATGGACTAGTAAACAGTCTATAGATGGACTGGTAAATGGTCTATAGATGGACTGGTAAATGGTCTATAGATGGACTGGTAAATGGTCTATAGATGGACTGGTAAATGGTCTATAGATGAACTGGTAAATGGTCTATAGATGGACTGGTAAACAGTCTATAGATGGACTGGTAAACAGTCTATAGATGAACTGGTAAACGGTCTATAGATGGACTGGTAAATGGTCTATAGATGGACTGGTAAATGGTCTATAGATGGACTGGTAAATGGTCTATAGATGGACTGGTAAATGGTCTATAGATGAACTGGTAAATGGTCTATAGATGGACTGGTAAATGGTCTATAGATGGACTGGTAAATGGTCTATAGATGGACTGGTAAATGGTCTATAGATGGACTGGTAAATGGTCTATAGATGAACTGGTAAATGGTCTATAGATGGACTGGTAAATGGTCTATAGATGAACTGGTAAATGGTCTATAGATGGACTAGTAAACAGTTTATAGATGGACTGGTAAACAGTTTATAGATGGACTGGTAAACAGTCTATAGATGGACTGGTAAACGGTCTATAGATGGACTGGTAAACAGTCTATAGATGGACTGGTAAACGGTCTATAGCCTTTGGATCCAGAGCTCTGTCTGGGGCAGAACAAAATTATGCCCAAATAGATAAAGAGGTCCTGGCAATAGAGTTCGGACTAGAGGTTTCAGCAGTATGTCTATGGTTTCCAGGTCTGAGTTCAATCCGACCACAAACCACTTGAGGCTATAATCACCAAGCCCATTGAAAAGGTGCCTGCACATCTTCAAAGGATGCTGCTTCAAAGACAGAAATAATACATTCATATCATCTACACTCCAGGTAAAGACATGTTAATAGCAGACACACTATCCAGGCCTGTACCCTAGACTGCCAGACATGAAGTGTGACCTCTGTGACGAGAAAGTAATTTATGCCGTTTCCACACATTATCCACTGGAGGGCGCTGTTATGCAACAGCTGAGAACAGCCACAGACAGCGAGATACACCTGCTGAGGAACCTGCACAGAGATGGATGGCTAGACAGGAAATGTGCACCAATCAAAGCACAGACCTACTGGCATATCTGAGACTTTCTTTACATTGAAGATGGACTACTCATGGTAAACAAATGCATTATCATTCCCAGAGACTTTAGAGCTGAGGTACTTAAAAGGCTTCACACTGCACATCAGGACATTCAATGCATGCAAGAGCTTTCATGTACTGGTCAGGCCTCGATGATGATGTATGCATGATGTTCAAGTTGTGCACTTTTCAAGAAAAACTTCCCAGCAACCAAAAATAACCACTCCTACCACACACAGTGCCTGACATTCCGTGGCAAAAACAAATCGCTGCTGATATCTTGGAGTTCCAAGGATGCTCAGTCCTCCTAACAGTGTACTACTACTCCACATATCCAGAGGTGCTGAGGCTGTCGGACAAGACATCAGGTAATGTCATAGCGAAGTGGAACGCTGTGTTTGCTAGACATGGTATTGCAGAAGAGTGGGATTTCAAAATCACAAATTCAAGTACAGGGTTTTCCCAGTCAAACGGAATGGCTGAGAAGACTATTCCGTTAGTCATAAACATGCTGAGATCCACAGCACAAACAGGTGTTGACCATCACATAGCTCCCCTGAACCTGATAAATACACCTGTCCAGTGCTCCCCTGCTCAGCTACCCATGGGGACGTGTCCTACGCTCCATCCTACCTGCATCCTAAGCAGCCCTTCAGCCAGTGACTCCCAGAAATGTCCAGCATGGCCTGAAACACAGACAGCCACAGCAGAAGACATGTTACTACAAAATGGCATCATCGCTTCCTTCATTCTGGGAGCGAGAGTGTGCATGGAGAGGGCAATAGGATGGCAGCCATCAACAGTGAGAATCAGAGATGAACCGAGATCATATGATATCAAATCAAATTTGATTTGTCACATGCACATCTTTAGCAGATGTTATTGCGGGTGTAGTGAAATGCTTGTGTTTCTAGCTCCAACAGTGCAGTAATATCTAACAATTCACAACAATACACACAGGCCGTGGCTCGGGTGGTTGTTGTCCTTGATGATCTTTTTGGCCTTCCTGTGACAACGGGTGCTGTAGGTGTCCTGGAAGGCAGGTAGCTTGCCCCTGGTGACGTGAGGGGCAGACCGCACCACTCTCTGCAGAGCCCTGCAGTTGCGGGCGGTGCAGTTGCAGTTGATGGCATCACACCAGTAGGAGCTCGCTCCCGCGGAAACAGAAAGCATCTCAGACCCGACAGAACAGCCAAGTACAGAGACAAGAGGAAGTCACAATCACTGACTCTGATTCAGACTGGGAGGTCGAAGAGGAGAAACAAAGAGACAGAACACAGACAAAACATGACAAATGAAAGAGCACCAGAACCCTCTGGAGAAAGAGGAGGAGAAACAAAAGAAATAGCGCAAGAGCATTTCCAATAATCTTTTTGAGGAATAGCAACTTTGCTTAACTTTCTTCTTAAATCTGTAGTTAAGTATTTTTTTAAATGGCAGTTAAGAATAATTTTTTTCTTAAGAAGGTTTTGTGAATCTGGGCCCAGAACCCTCTGTCATAGAGACTCAAACTAGTCAGATCACCAGAACCCTCTGTCAAAGAGACTCAGACCAGTTAGATCACCAGAACCCTCTGTCAAAGAGACTCAGACCAGTTAGATCACCAGAACCCTCTGTCAAAGAGACTCAGACCAGTTAGATCACCAGAACCCTCTGTCAAAGAGACTCAGACCAGTTAGATCACCAGAACCCTCTGTCAAAGAGACTCAGACCAGTTAGATCACCAGAACCCTCTGTCAAAGAGACTCAGACCAGTTAGATCACCAGAACCCTCTGTCAAAGAGACTCAGACCAGTTAGATCACCAGAACCCTCTGTCATAGAGACTCAAACCAGTCATAACACCAGAACCCTCTGTCAAAGAGACTCACACCAGTCAGATCACCAGAACCCTCTGTCAAAGAGACTCACACCAGTCAGATCACCAGAACCCTCTGTCAAAGAGACTCATACCAGTTAGATCACCAGAACCCTCTGTCAAAGAGACTCAGACCAGTCATTGCACCAGAACCCCCTGTCAAAGAGACTCATACCAGTTAGATCACCAGAACCCTCTGTCAAAGAGACTCAGACCAGTCATTGCACCAGAACCCCCTGTCAAAGAGACTCACACCAGTCAGAGCACCAGAACCCTCTGTCAAAGAGACTCACACCAGTCAGAGCACCAGAACCATCTGTCAAAGAGACTCAGACCAGTTAGATCACCAGAACCCTCTGTCAAAGAGACTCAGACCAGTCATTGCACCAGAACCCCCTGTCAAAGAGACTCACACCAGTTAGATCACCAGAACCCTTCTTTTAAAAAGGTATTGTTGAAAGGTAAAGAAAAAAAACATTTTTGCTTGTAAGCTCTATCTAAGAGGGGGGAGGGAGGTGTAGTATATGGAGCTATAAACCTTTATCACATCTCAACATCAACTGTTCAGAGAAGACTGGTGCCAAATTAGAAAAACAAAGAGTCACCAATCTATATTTGAGTAGGTTTAACCCCGAATTACATTAAATATATATTTTTTAATAAGAATAGAAAAGTACTTTGTGTGCTTACTATCTTCTCCTAAAGTATTTCTAGTTGTGAAATAAGTTATAGTAGTAGTAGTAGTGACTGCAGTAGTAATAGTAAAAGTAAAAGTGGTGACTGGCAATAGTGGTGGTGGTGTTGTTAGTGGTGGTGGTGTTGTCAGTGGTGGTGCTGTCAATGGTAGTAGTAGTGGTGGTGGTGCTAGTGGTGGTGGTGTTGTTAGTGGTGGTGCTGTCAATGGTAGTAGTAGTGGTGATGGTGCTAGTGATGGTAGTAGTAGTGGTGGTAGTAGTAGTAGTGGTGGTAGTATTAGTGGTGGTAGTAGTAGTAGTAGTGGCGGTAGTAGTATTAGTGGTAATATTAGTGGTAGTAGTAGTCGTGGTAGTGGTTGTAGTAGTGGTGGTAGTAGTGGTGGTGGTAGTATTGGGGGTAGTATTAGTGGTGGTAGTAGTATTGGTGGTAGTATTAGTGGTGGTAGTATTAGTGGTGGTAGTAGTATTAGTGTTGGTAGTAGTAGTATTGGTGGTAGTAGTATTGGTGGTAGTATTAGTGGTGTTAGTAGTAGTGGTAGTGGTGGTAGTAGTATTAGTGGTAGTAGTATTGGTGGTAGTATTAGTGGTGTTAGTAGTAGTGGTAGTGGTGGTAGTAGTAGTGGTGGTAGTAGTAGTGGTGGTAGTAGTAGTATTGGTGGTGGTAGTAGTAGTGGTAGTATTAGTGGTGGTAGTAGTAGTGGTGGTAGTAGTAGTGGTGGTAGTAGTAGTGGTGGTAGTAGTAGTATTGGTGGTGGTAGTAGTAGTGGTGGTAGTAGTATTGGTGGTAGTAGTATTGGTGGTAGTATTAGTGGTGGTAGTAGTAGTGGTAGTGGTGGTAGTAGTAGTGGTGGTAGTAGTAGTGGTGGTAGTAGTAGTATTGGTGGTAGTATTAGTGGTGGTAGTAGTAGTGGTGGTAGTAGTAGTGGTGGTAGTAGTAGTGGTGGTAGTAGTAGTGGTGGTAGTAGTAGTATTGGTGGTGGTAGTAGTAGTGGTGGTAGTAGTATTGGTGGTAGTAGTATTGGTGGTAGTATTAGTGGTGGTAGTAGTAGTAGTGGTGGTAGTAGTATTGGTGGTAGTATTAGTGGTGGTAGTAGTGTTAGTGGTGGTAGTAGTATTGGTGGTAGTATTAGTGGTAGTAGTAGTAGTATTAGTAGTGGTAGTAGTAGTGGTGTTCTCTGTAACAATTATGTACGTTAATGTGATTGTTTTTAATAAAAATATATATATTTTTAAACAGAAATAGCTTCTTAGCCATTAGCAAGACCAATTTACGTCTCAATCATGAATTTTTCTAGGACTGTCTGGGATTGGTCTGAGTGGTCTGAGTGGGGAGGGGAAAACCGAAAACTAGCTGTTATTGCAATGACTTTTGGAAGTCTCTTTCTTGATGTTTTTGACTCCACTGGGCAAATATGTCCAGTCATATTTGTATCACTTTGGGCTAAAAATACATTATAAAACATATCCTAATAAACACATTGTCTTTATTCAGGCTGTTTATTGTGACACTTGGAGATTTTAGTCATTATACTGCTGATTGTTTTTCAGAGATGAGGCAGCCATTGCTAGTTTCTCAACAGGACATGAGAATGCTTTGGTTTTTGCAACAGGATGGAAAGTACAGGTTATTGCGATCGTTATTGCTGTGCTGCAGAGGGCAAACCACAATGCCTTAGCAGAGACATAAACACACCGAGTTGTGTGTGTGTGTGTGTGTGGGTGGGTGGGGTTGAGGTATCTCTGAAAAACTAGGTATAACACAAATACTCTCATAAGACTAACTATATTATTGCTGCTTTCTTTTCAGCTAGCTGCAGCATTGCTAGGTCTTCTTTGCTGCATCTGACCATATTACCAGACAGTAATCAAGATGGGACAAGACCAGAGCCTGACCCACCAGCAGAGCTTTGTGAGAAAAAAACCCCACAGATCTTGTTTTTGAAATTGTTTTAAGTAGCCCAGAAGTAGTGGTGGCAGTACAGTAGTGGCAGTATAGTAGTTGCAGTATAGTGGTGGCAGTACAGTAGTTGCAGTATAGTAGTGGCAGTATAGTAGTTGCAGTATAGTAGTGGCAGTATAGTAGTTGCAGTACAGTAGTGGCAGTACAGTAGTGGCAGTATAGTAGTTGCAGTATAGTAGTTGCAGTATAGTAGTTGCAGTATAGTGGTGGCAGTACAGTAGTTGCAGTATAGTAGTGGCAGTATAGTAGTTGCAGTATAGTAGTGGCAGTATAGTAGTTGCAGTACAGTAGTGGCAGTACAGTAGTGGCAGTACAGTAGTGGCAGTATAGTAGTTGCAGTATAGTAGTGGCAGTATAGTAGTTGCAGTATAGTAGTGGCAGTATAGTAGTTGCAGTATAGTAGTGGCAGTATAGTAGTTGCAGTATAGTAGTGGCAGTATAGTAGTGGCAGTATAGTAGTTGCAGTATAGTAGTGGCAGTATAGTAGTTGCAGTATAGTAGTGGCAGTATAGTAGTTGCAGTATAGTAGTGGCAGTATAGTAGTTGCAGTACAGTAGTGGCAGTATAGTAGTGGCAGTACAGTAGTGGCAGTATAGTAGTTGCAGTATAGTAGTGGCAGTATAGTAGTTGCAGTATAGTGGTGGCAGTATAGTAGTTGCAGTATAGTAGTGGCAGTACAGTAGTTGCAGTATAGTAGTGGCAGTACAGTAGTGGCAGTATAGTAGTGGCAGTACAGTAGTTGCAGTATAGTAGTGGCAGTATAGTAGTGGCAGTATAGTAGTGGCAGTATAGTAGTTGCAGTATAGTAGTGGCAGTATAGTAGTGGCAGTATAGTAGTGGCAGTATAGTAGTTGCAGTATAGTAGTGGCAGTATAGTAGTGGCAGTACAGTAGTGGCAGTATAGTAGTTGCAGTACAGTAGTGGCAGTATAGTAGTTGCAGTATAGTAGTGGCAGTATAGTAGTTGCAGTATAGTAGTGGCAGTATAGTAGTTGCAGTATAGTAGTGGCAGTATAGTAGTGGCAGTATAGTAGTGGCAGTACAGTAGTGGCAGTATAGTAGTGGCAGTACAGTAGTGGCAGTATAGTAGTGGCAGTACAGTAGTGGCAGTATAGTAGTGGCAGTACAGTAGTGGCAGTATAGTAGTTGCAGTACAGTAGTGGCAGTATAGTAGTTGCAGTATAGTAGTGGCAGTATAGTAGTGGCAGTATAGTAGTGGCAGTATAGTAGTGGCAGTATAGTAGTTGCAGTATAGTAGTGGCAGTATAGTAGTTTTGTTCCACGAATATTGCCTGGTAGTGTAATTTGGTCAAAAATAACAAGTTATTTCACCTAATTGTACAATTTTGTCATAAACAGCACGTTCAACTTAATGACACTTTAATTTTTTACCATTTCAAGAGGTTAATTTGAGAAAGAAATACTAGAACAGTGACAGGGTTGACCATAACGGGGTTGACCGTAACGGGGTTGACTGTAACAGGGTTCACAATATTTTCTTAAATGAGCCTTTACTCTCCTTGTGACAGAGGGAATGGAAGCTTGTAATGTTCAACAGAGACAGGCAATTGAACTCAAGCTTTAAAAAAAAATGTTATGTGCTAAAACATTTCTAGCCTACTTACAGTATTTATGAGTAACACGATTGACATATTCTGGGGCGGCAGGGTAGCCTAGTGGTTAGAGTGTTGGACTAGTAACCGAAAGGTTGCAAGTTCAAATCCCCGAGCTGACAAGGTACAAATCTGTCGTTCTGCCCCTGAACAGGCATTTAATCCACTGTTCCTAGGCCGTCATTGAAAATAAGAATTTGTTCTTAACTGACTTGCCTAGTAAAATAAATGTAAAAAAAATATAAAAAATGCTATCACAAAACATCAGAAAATGATCAAAGTGTAAAAGCAGGGGAGTTGGTTCTACTCTAATAGATATTCAATGCTTCTTTAGAAAAAATAATATTTGATTTAGTTTCCTTTATCTGCTGAAACCTGCAAGTAATGTGATCTAAAAGCATTAAATCAAACATATAAAAAGGCAGAGGCTGGATCCGAAGGTAACCACCCCGTTCTACCCTGTTCCACCCAGTTCTACCCCGTTCCACCCCGTTCTACCCCGTTCCACCCCGTTCTACCCCGTTCTACCCCGTTCCACCCCGTTCTACCCCATCCCTACACCCCTACACCCCTACATCCCAGTCCCTACACCCCTACACCCCTACATCCCAGTCCCTACACCCCTACACCCCTACATCCCAGTCCCTACACCCCTACATCCCAGTCCCTACACCCCTACACCCCTACATCCCGGTCCCTACACCCCTACATCCCTACATCCCTACATCCCTACACCCCTACATCCCTACATCCCAGTCCCTACAACCCTACACCCCTATATCCCAGTCCCTACACCCCTATATCCCAGTCCCTACATCCCTACATCCCTACACCCCCTACATCCCTACATCCCTACACCCCTACATCCCTACATCCCAGTCCCTACACCCCTACACCCCTACATCCCTACACCCCTACACCCCTACAACCCAGTCCCGATATCCCTACATCCCTACACCCCTACACCTCTACATCCCTACATCCCAGTCCCTACATCCCTACACCCCTACACCCCTACATCCCTACACCCCTACATCCCTACACCCCTACATCCCAGTCCCTACATCTCTACATCCATACATCCCAGTCCCTGCATCCCTACACCCCTACATCCCAGTCCCTACATCCCTACACCCCTACATCCCAGTCCCTACATCTCTACATCCCTACATCCCAGTCCCTGCATCCCTACACCCCTACATCCCAGTCCCTACACCCCTACATCCCTACACCCAAACATCCCTACACCCCTACATCCCTACATCCCAGTCCCTAATTCTCTACATCCCTACATCCCAGTCCCTGCATCCCTACACCCCTACATCCCAGTCCCTATACCCCTACATCCCTACATCCCTACACCTCTACATCCCTACATCCCTACACCTCTACATCCCTATACCCCTACATCCCTACACCCCTACATCCCTACACCCCTACATCCCTACATCCCTATACCCCTACATCCCAGTCCCTACATTCCTACACCCCTACATCCCTACACCCCAGTCCCTACACCCCTACATCCCTACACCCCTACATCCCTACACCCATACATCCCAGTCCCTACAACCCTACACCCCTATATCCCAGTCCCTACACCCCTACACCCCTACAACCCAGTCCCGATATCCCTACACCCCTACACCTCTACATCCCTACACCCCTACACCTCTACATCCCTACATCCCTATACCCCTACATCCCTACATCCCTACACCCCTACGTCCCTACACCCCTACATCCCTACACCCCAGTCCCTACAACCCTACATCCCTACATCCCTACACCCCTATACCCCAGTCCCTACACCCCTACATCCCTACATCCCAGTCCCTACATCCCAGTCCCTACAACCCTACACCCCTATATCCCAGTCCCTACACCCCTACACCCCTACAACCCAGTCCTGATATCCCTACAATGGCCAAATAGTCAAATCAAAGTGTAAAAGCAGGGGAGTTGGTTCTACTCTAATAGATGTTCAATGCTTCTTTAGAAAAAATAATATTTGATTTAGTTTCCTTTATCTGCTGAAACCTGCAAGTAATGTGATCTAAAAGCATTAAATCAAACATATAAAAAGGCAGAGGCTGGATCCGAAGGTAACCACCCCGTTCTACCCTGTTCCACCCCGTTCTACCCCGTTCCACCCTGTTCCACCCCGTTCTACCCCGTTCCACCCCGTTCTACCCCGTTCCACCCCGTTCCACCCCGTTCTACCCCGTTCTACCCCATCCCTACACCCCTACACCCCTACATCCCAGTCCCTACACCCCTACACCCCTACATCCCAGTCCCTACACCCCTACACCCCTACATCCCAGTCCCTACACCCCTACATCCCAGTCCCTACACCCCTACACCCCTACATCCCGGTCCCTACACCCCTACATCCCTACACCCCTACATCCCTACACCCTTACATCCCTACATCCCAGTCCCTACAACCCTACACCCCTATATCCCAGTCCCTACACCCCTATATCCCAGTCCCTACATCCCTACACCCCTACATCCCTACATCCCTACACCCCTACATCCCTACATCCCAGTCCCTACACCCCTACACCCCTACATCCCTACACCCCTACATCCCTACACCCAAACATCCCTACATCCCTACATCCCAGTCCCTGCATCCGTACACCCCTACATCCCAGTCCCTACATCCCTACACCCCTACATCCCAGTCCCTACATCTCTACATCCCTACATCCCAGTCCCTGCATCCCTACACCCCTACATCCCAGTCCCTACATCTCTACATCCCTACATCCCAGTCCCTGCATCCCTACACCCCTACATCCCAGTCCCTACACCCCTACATCCCTACACCCAAACATCCCTACACCCCTACATCCCTACATCCCAGTCCTTACATCTCTACATCCCTACATCCCAGTCCCTGCATCCCTACACCCCTACATCCCAGTCCCTACACCCCTACATCCCTACACCCCTACACCCCTACATCCCAGTCCCTACACCCCTACATCCCTACACCCCTATACCCCTACATCCCTACACCCCTACATCCCTACACCTCTACATCCCTACATCCCTACACCTCTACATCCCTATACCCCTACATCCCTACACCCCTACATCCCTACACCCCTACATCCCTACATCCCTATACCCCTACATCCCAGTCCCTACATTCCTACACCCCTACACCCCTACATCCCAGTCCCTACACCCCTACATCCCTACACCCCTACATCCCTACACCCCTACATCCCAGTCCCTACAACCCTACACCCCTATATCCCTACACCCCTACACCTCTACATCCCTACACCCCTACACCTCTACATCCCTACATCCCTATACCCCTACATCCCTACACCCCTACATCCCTACACCCCTACATCCCTACACCCCTACATCCCTACACCCCAGTCCCTACAACCCTACATCCCTACATCCCTACACCCCTATACCCCAGTCCCTACACCCCTACATCCCTACATCCCAGTCCCTACATCCCAGTCCCTACAACCCTACACCCCTATATCCCAGGCCCTACACCCCTACACCCCTACATCCCTACACCCCTATACCCCAGTCCCTACACCCCTACACCTCTACATCCCTACACCTCTACATCCCTACATCCCTATACCCCTACATCCCTACACCCCTACATCCCTACACCCCTACATCCCTACACCCCAGTCCCTACAACCCTACATCCCTACATCCCTACACCCCTACACCCCTACATCCCTACATCCCAGTCCCTACATCCCAGTCCCTACAACCCTACACCCCTATATCCCAGTCCCTACACCCCTACACCCCTACACCCTACAACCCAGTCCCGATATCCCTACATCCCTACACCCCTACACCTCTACATCCCTACATCCCTACGCCCCTACATCCCTACACCCCTACATCCCTACATCCCTACATCCCTACATCCCTACATCCCAGTCCCTACATCCCTACATCCCTACACCCCTACATCCCTAAACCCCTACATCCCTACACCCAAACATCCTACACCCCTACATCCCAGTCCCTACATCTCTACATCCCTGCATCCCTACACCCCTACATCCCAGTCCCTACACCCCTACATCCCTACATCCCTACATCCCAGTCCCTACATCTCTACATCCCTACATCCCAGTCCCTGCATCCCCACCCCTACATCCCAGTCCCTACACCCCTACATCCCTACACCCCTACACCCCTACTACATCCCTACATCCCTACACCCAAACATCCCTACACCCCTACATCCCTACATCCCTACATCCCTACACCCCCTACACCCCTACATCCCAGTCCCTACACCCCTACATCCCTACACCCCTACATCCCTACACCCTATACCCTACATCTCTACACCCCTATACCCCTACATCCCTACACCCCTACATCCCTACACCCCTACATCCCTACATCCCTACACCCCTACATCCCTACATCCCTACATCCCTACATCCCAGTCCCAACATCCCAGTCCCTACATATCTACATCCCTACATCCCAGTCCCTGCATCCCTACACCCCTACATCCCAGTCCCTACACCCCCTACATCCCTACACCCCTACATCCCTACACCCCTACATCCCAGTCCCTACAACCCTACACCCCTATATCCCAGTCCCTACACCCCTACATCCCTACACCCCTACAACCCAGTCCCGATATCCCTACATCCCTACATCCCTACACCCCTACACCCCTACTCCCCTACACCCCTACATCCCTACATCCCAGTCCCTACATCTCTGCATCCCTACATCCCAGTCCCTGCATCCCTACACCCCTACATCCCAGTCCCTACACCCCTACATCCCTACACCCCTACATCCCTACACCCCTACATCCCTACATCCCAGTCCCTACACCCCTACATCCCTACATCCCAGTCCCTACATCTCTACATCCCTACATCCCAGTCCCTGCATCCCTACACCCCTACATCCCAGTCCCTACACCCCTACATCCCTACACCCCTACATCCCTATACCCCTACATCCCTACTCCCTACACCCATACACCCCTACATCCCTACATCCCAGTCCCTACACCCCTACATCCCTACACCCCTACACCCCTACATCCCTACACCTCTACACCCCTACATCCCTACATCCCAGTCCCTACATCTCTGCATCCCTACATCCCAGTCCCTGCATCCCTACACCCCTACATCCCAGTCCCTACACCCCTACATCCCTACACCCCTACATCCCTACACCCCTACACCCAAACATCCCTACACCCCTACATCCCTACACCCCTACATCCCTACACCCCTACATCCCTACATCCCAGTCCCTACACCCCTACATCCCTACACCCCTACATCCCTACACCCCTATACCCCTACATCCCTACATCCCTACACCTCTACATTCCTATACCCCTACATCCCTACACCCCTACATCCCTACACCCCTACACCCCTACATCCCTACATCCCAGTCCCTACATCTCTACATCCCTACATCCCAGTCCCTGCATCCCTACACCCCTACATCCCAGTCCCTACACCCCTACATCCCTACACCCCTACATCCCAGTCCCTACAACCCTACACCCCTATATCCCAGTCCCTACACCCCTACATCCCTACACCCCTACAACCCAGTCCCGATATCCCTACATCCCTACACCTCTACATCCCTATACCCCTACATCCCTACACCCCTACATCCCTACACCCCTACATCCCTACATCCCTACATCCCAGTCCCTACACCCCTACATCCCAGTCCCTACATCTCTGCATCCCTACATCCCAGTCCCTGCATCCCTACACCCCTACATCCCAGTCCCTACACCCCTACATCCCTACATCCCTACACCCCTACATCCCTACACCCCTACATCCCTACACCCCTACACCCCTACATCCCTACATCCCAGTCCCTACACCCCTACACCCCTACATCCCTACATCCCAGTCCCTACATCTCTACATCCCTACATCCCAGTCCCTGCATCCCTACACCCCTACATCCCAGTCCCTACACCCCTACATCCCTACACCGCTACACCCCTACATCCCTACACCCCTACATCCCAGTCCCTACAACCCTACACCCCTATATCCCAGTCCCTAGACCCCTACATCCCTACACCCCTACAACCCAGTCCCGATATCCCTACATCCCTACACCCCCTACACCTCTACATCCCTATACCCCTACATCCCTACATTCCTACATCCCAGTCCCTACACCCCTACATCCCTACACCCCTACATCCCTACATCCCAGTCCCTACTTCTCTGCATCCCTACATCCCAGTCCCTGCATCCCTACACCCCTACATCCCAGTCCCTACACCCCTACATCCCTACACCCCTACATCCCTACATCCCTACACCCCTACATCCCTACATCCCAGTCCCTACACCCCTACATCCCTACACCCCTACAACCCAGTCCCGATATCCCTACATCCCTACACCTCTACATCCCTATACCCCTACATCCCTACATCCCTACATCCCTACACCCCTACACCCCTACATCCCTACATCCCAGTCCCTACACCCCTACATCCCTACACCCCTACATCCCTACACCCCTACATCACTACACCCCTACATCCCTACAACCCAGTTCCTACATCCCTACACCCCTACACCTCTACACCCCTACATCCCTATACCCCTACATCCCTACATCCCTACACCCCTACACCCCTACATCCCTACACCCCTACATCCCTACACCCCTACATCCCACATCCCTACACCCCTACATCCCTACACCCTACATCCCTACATACCTACATCCCAGTCCCTACACCCCTACATCCCAGTCCCTACACCCCTACACCCCTACATCCCTACACCCCTACACCCCAGTCCTTACACCTCTACATCCCTACACCCCAGTCCTTACCCCTACACCCTACATCCCAGTCCTTACATCCCTACATCCCAGTCCCTACATCCCTACACCCCTACATCCATACACCCCTACATCCATACACCCCTACATCCCTACAACCCAGTTCCTACATCCCTACACCCCTACATCCCTACACCCCTACATCCCTACACCCCTACATCCCTACATCCCTACATCCCAGTCCCTACACCCCTACATCCCAGTCCCTACATCTCTGCATCCCTACATCCCAGTCCCTGCATCCCTACACCCCTACATCCCAGTCCCTACACCCCTACATCCCTACATCCCTACACCCCTACATCCCTACATCCCTACACCCCTACATCCCTACACCCCTACACCCCTACATCCCTACATCCCAGTCCCTACACCCCTACACCCCTACATCCCTACATCCCAGTCCCTACATCTCTACATCCCTACATCCCAGTCCCTGCATCCCTACACCCCTACATCCCAGTCCCTACACCCCTACATCCCTACACCGCTACACCCCTACATCCCTACACCCCTACATCCCAGTCCCTACAACCCTACACCCCTATATCCCAGTCCCTAGACCCCTACATCCCTACACCCCTACAACCCAGTCCCGATATCCCTACATCCCTACACCCCTACACCTCTACATCCCTATACCCCTACATCCCTACATTCCTACATCCCAGTCCCTACACCCCTACATCCCTACACCCCTACATCCCTACATCCCAGTCCCTACTTCTCTGCATCCCTACATCCCAGTCCCTGCATCCCTACACCCCTACATCCCAGTCCCTACACCCCTACATCCCTACACCCCTACATCCCTACATCCCTACACCCCTACATCCCTACATCCCAGTCCCTACACCCCTACATCCCTACACCCCTACAACCCAGTCCCGATATCCCTACATCCCTACACCTCTACATCCCTATACCCCTACATCCCTACATCCCTACATCCCTACACCCCTACACCCCTACATCCCTACATCCCAGTCCCTACACCCCTACATCCCTACACCCCTACATCCCTACACCCCTACATCACTACACCCCTACATCCCTACAACCCAGTTCCTACATCCCTACACCCCTACACCTCTACACCCCTACATCCCTATACCCCTACATCCCTACATCCCTACACCCCCCTACACCCCTACATCCCTACACCCCTACATCCCTACACCCCTACATCCCACATCCCTACACCCCTACATCCCTACACCCTACATCCCTACATACCTACATCCCAGTCCCTACACCCCTACATCCCAGTCCCTACACCCCTACACCCCTACATCCCTACACCCCTACACCCCAGTCCTTACACCTCTACATCCCTACACCCCAGTCCTTACACCCCTACACCCCTACATCCCAGTCCTTACATCCCTACATCCCAGTCCCTACATCCCTACACCCCTACATCCATACACCCCTACATCCATACACCCCTACATCCCTACAACCCAGTTCCTACATCCCTACACCCCTACATACCTACACCCCTACATCCCTACATCCCTACACCCCTACATCCCAGTCCCTACACCCCTACACCCCTACACCCCTACATCCCTACACCCCTACATCCCTACACCCCTACACCTCTACACCCTACACCCCTACATCCCTATACCCCTACATCCCTACATCCCTACACCCCTACATCCCTACATCCCTACATCCCTACACCCCAGTCCCTACACCCCTACACCCTACATCCCTACATCCCAGTCCCTACACCCCTACATCCCTACACCCCTACACCCCCTACATCCCAGTCCCTACACCCCTACATCCCTACACCCCTATACCCCTACATCCCTACACCCCTACATCCCTACACCCCTACATCCCTACATCCCTACACCCCTACATCCCTATACCCCTACATCCCTACACCCCTACATCCCTACACCCCTACATCCCTACATCCCTATACCCCTACATCCCAGTCCCTACATTCCTACACCCCTACACCCCTACATCCCAGTCCCTACACCCCTACATCCCTACACCCCTACATCCCTACACCCCTACACCCCTACATCCCAGTCCCTACAACCCTACATCCCTATATCCCTACACCCCTACACCTCTACATCCCTACAGTCCCTACACCAGTCCCTACATCCCTACATCCCTACACCCCTACATCCCTACACCCCTACATCCCTACACCCCTACATCCCTACACCCCAGTCCCTACAACCCTACATCCCTACATCCCTACACCCCTACATCCCTACATCCCAGTCCCTACATCCCAGTCCCTACAACCCTACACCCCTATATCCCAGTCCCTACACCCCTACACCCCTACACCCCTACAACCCAGTCCCGATATCCCTACATCCCTACACCCCTACACCTCTACATCCCTACATCCCTACGCCCCTACATCCCTACACCCCTACATCCCTACATCCCTACATCCCTACATCCCTACATCCCAGTCCCTACATCCCTACATCCCTACACCCCTACATCCCTAAACCCCTACATCCCTACACCCAAACATCCCTACACCCCTACATCCCAGTCCCTACATCTCTACATCCCTGCATCCCTACACCCCTACATCCCAGTCCCTACACCCCTACATCCCTACATCCCTACATCCCAGTCCCTACATCTCTACATCCCTACATCCCAGTCCCTGCATCCCTACACCCCTACATCCCAGTCCCTACACCCCTACATCCCTACACCCCTACACCCCTACATCCCTACATCCCTACACCCAAACATCCCTACACCCCTACATCCCTACATCCCTACATCCCTACACCCCTACACCCCTACATCCCTACATCCCAGTCCCTACACCCCTACATCCCTACACCCCTACATCCCTACACCCCTATACCCCTACATCTCTACACCCCTATACCCCTACATCCCTACACCCCTACATCCCTACACCCCTACATCCCTACATCCCTACACCCTACATCCCTACATCCCTACATCCCTACATCCCAGTCCCAACATCCCAGTCCCTACATATCTACATCCCTACATCCCAGTCCCTGCATCCCTACACCCCTACATCCCAGTCCCTACACCCCTACATCCCTACACCCCTACATCCCTACACCCCTACATCCCAGTCCCTACAACCCTACACCCCTATATCCCAGTCCCTACACCCCTACATCCCTACACCCCTACAACCCAGTCCCGATATCCCTACATCCCTACATCCCTACACCCCTACATCCCTACTCCCCTACACCCCTACATCCCTACATCCCAGTCCCTACATCTCTGCATCCCTACATCCCAGTCCCTGCATCCCTACACCCCTACATCCCAGTCCCTACACCCCTACATCCCTACACCCCTACATCCCTACACCCCTACATCCCTACATCCCAGTCCCTACACCCCTACATCCCTACATCCCAGTCCCTACATCTCTACATCCCTACATCCCAGTCCCTGCATCCCTACACCCCTACATCCCAGTCCCTACACCCCTACATCCCTACACCCCTACATCCCTATACCCCTACATCCCTACTCCCTACACCCATACACCCCTACATCCCTACATCCCAGTCCCTACACCCCTACATCCCTACACCCCTACACCCCTACATCCCTACACCTCTACACCCCTACATCCCTACATCCCAGTCCCTACATCTCTGCATCCCTACATCCCAGTCCCTGCATCCCTACACCCCTACATCCCAGTCCCTACACCCCTACATCCCTACACCCCTACATCCCTACACCCCTACACCCAAACATCCCTACACCCCTACATCCCTACACCCTACATCCCTACACCCCTACATCCCTACATCCCAGTCCCTACACCCCTACATCCCTACACCCCTACATCCCTACACCCCTATACCCCTACATCCCTACATCCCTACACCTCTACATTCCTATACCCCTACATCCCTACACCCCTACATCCCTACACCCCTACACCCCTACATCCCTACATCCCAGTCCCTACATCTCTACATCCCTACATCCCAGTCCCTGCATCCCTACACCCCTACATCCCAGTCCCTACACCCCTACATCCCTACACCCCTACATCCCAGTCCCTACAACCCTACACCCCTATATCCCAGTCCCTACACCCCTACATCCCTACACCCCTACAACCCAGTCCCGATATCCCTACATCCCTACACCTCTACATCCCTATACCCCTACATCCCTACACCCCTACATCCCTACACCCCTACATCCCTACATCCCAGTCCCTACACCCCTACATCCCAGTCCCTACATCTCTGCATCCCTACATCCCAGTCCCTGCATCCCTACACCCCTACATCCCAGTCCCTACACCCCTACATCCCTACATCCCTACACCCCTACATCCCTACATCCCTACACCCCTACATCCCTACACCCCTACACCCCTACATCCCTACATCCCAGTCCCTACACCCCTACACCCCTACATCCCTACATCCCAGTCCCTACATCTCTACATCCCTACATCCCAGTCCCTGCATCCCTACACCCCTACATCCCAGTCCCTACACCCCTACATCCCTACACCGCTACACCCCTACATCCCTACACCCCTACATCCCAGTCCCTACAACCCTACACCCCTATATCCCAGTCCCTAGACCCCTACATCCCTACACCCCTACAACCCAGTCCCGATATCCCTACATCCCTACACCCCTACACCTCTACATCCCTATACCCCTACATCCCTACATTCCTACATCCCAGTCCCTACACCCCTACATCCCTACACCCCTACATCCCTACATCCCAGTCCCTACTTCTCTGCATCCCTACATCCCAGTCCCTGCATCCCTACACCCCTACATCCCAGTCCCTACACCCCTACATCCCTACACCCCTACATCCCTACATCCCTACACCCCTACATCCCTACATCCCAGTCCCTACACCCCTACATCCCTACACCCCTACAACCCAGTCCCGATATCCCTACATCCCTACACCTCTACATCCCTATACCCCTACATCCCTACATCCCTACATCCCTACACCCCTACATCCCTACATCCCAGTCCCTACACCCCTACATCCCTACACCCCTACATCCCTACACCCCTACATCACTACACCCCTACATCCCTACAACCCAGTTCCTACATCCCTACACCCCTACACCTCTACACCCCTACATCCCTATACCCCTACATCCCTACACCCCTACACCCCTACATCCCTACACCCCTACATCCCTACACCCCTACATCCCACATCCCTACACCCCTACATCCCTACACCCTACATCCCTACATACCTACATCCCAGTCCCTACACCCCTACATCCCAGTCCCTACACCCCTACACCCCTACATCCCTACACCCCTACACCCCAGTCCTTACACCTCTACATCCCTACACCCCAGTCCTTACACCCCTACACCCCTACATCCCAGTCCTTACATCCCTACATCCCAGTCCCTACATCCCTACACCCCTACATCCATACACCCCTACATCCATACACCCCCTACATCCCTACAACCCAGTTCCTACATCCCTACACCCCTACATACCTACACCCCTACATCCCTACATCCCTACACCCCTACATCCCAGTCCCTACACCCCTACACCCCTACACCCCTACATCCCTACACCCCTACATCCCTACACCCCTACACCTCTACACCCTACACCCCTACATCCCTATACCCCTACATCCCTACATCCCTACACCCCTACATCCCTACATCCCTACATCCCTACACCCCAGTCCCTACACCCCTACACCCCTACATCCCTACATCCCAGTCCCTACACCCCTACACCCCTACATCCCTACATCCCTACATCCCTACACCCCTACATCCCTACATCCCTACACCCCTACATCCCTACACCCCTACAACCCAGTTCCTACATCCCTACACCTCTACATCCCTACACCTCTACATCCCTACATCACTATACCCCTACATCACTACACCCCTATACCCCTACATCCCTATACCCCTACATCCCAGTCCCTACATCCCTACACCCCTACACCCCTACATCCCTACATCCCAGTCCCTACACCTCTACACCCCTACACCCCTACATCCCTACATCCCTACACCCCTACATCCCTACATCCCTACACCCCTACATCCCTACACCCCTACATTCCTACATCCCTACATCCCAGTCCCTACACCCCTACAACCCAGTCCCTACATCCCTACACCCCTACACCCCAGTCCCTACATCCCTATACCCCAGTCCCTACATCCCTACAACCCTACACCCCTACACCCCTACATCCCTACATCCCTACACCCCTACATCCCTACATCCCAGTCCCTACATCCCTACACCCCTACATCCCTACACCCCTACATCCCTACACCCCAGTCCCTACATCCCTACATCCCAGTCCCTACACCCCTACATCCCTACACCCCAGTCCCTACATCCCTACACCTCTACACCCCTACATCCCTAAATCCCTACATCCCTACACCCCTACACCCCAGTCCCTACATCCCTACACCCCTATACCCCAGTCCCTACATCCCTACAACCCTACACCCCTACATCCCTACACCCCTAAACCCCTACATCCCTACATCCCTACATCTCTACATCCCTACATCCCAGTCCCTACATCCCTACACCCCTACATCCCTACATCCCAGTCCCTACATCCCTACATCCCTACAACCCTACATCCCTACACCCCTACATCCCTACACCCCAGTCCCTACATCCCTACATCCCAGTCCCTACACCCCAGTCCCTACATCCCTACACCCCTACATCCCTACAGCCCTACACCCCATACACCCTTACATCCCTACACCCCAGTCCCTACATCCCTACATCCCTACACCCCAGTCCCTACACCCTACATCCCTACACCCTATACCCCAGTCCCTACACCCCTACATCCCTACACCCCTATACCCCAGTCCCTACACCCTACATCCCAGTCCCTACACCCCTACACCCCTACATCCCTACACCCATATATCCCAGTCCCTACACCCCTACATCCCTACACCCCTACAACCCAGTCCCTACATACCTACATCCCTATACCCCTACATCCCTACACCCCTACAACCCAGTCCCTACATCCCTACATCCCTATGCCCCTACATCCCTACACCCCTACATCCCTACACCCCTACATCCCTACACCCCAGTCCCTACATCCCTACATCCCTATACCCCTACATCCCTACACCCCTACAACCCAGTCCCTACATCCCTACATCCCTATACCCCTACATCCCTACATCCCTACATCCCTACACCCCAGTCCCTACACCCCTACATCCCTACACCCCAGTCCCTATATCCCTACACCCCTACATCCCTACACCCCTACATCCCTACACCCCAGTCCCTACATCCCTACATCCCAGTCCCTACACCCCTACATCCCTACACCCCAGTCCCTACATCCATACACCCTACATCCCTACAACCCTACACCCCTACACCCCATACACCCTTACATCCCTACACCCCATACACCCTTACATCCCTACACCCCATACACCCTTACATCCCTACACCCCAGTCCCTACATCCCTACATCCCTACACCCCAGTCCCTACACCCCTACATCCCTACACCCCTATACCCCAGTCCCTACACCCCTATACCCCAGTCCCTACACCCCTACATCCCAGTCCCTACACCCCTACACCCCTACATCCCTACACCCATATATCCCAGTCCCTACACCCCTACATCCCTACACCCCCTACAACCCAGTCCCTACATCCCTATACCCCTACATCCCTACACCACTACACCCCTACACCCCTACACCCCTACATCCCTACACCCCAGTCCCTACATCCCTACATCCCTATACCCCTACACACCTACATCCCTACATCCCTACACCCCAGTCCCTACACCCCTACATCCCTACACCCCTACATCCCTACACCCCAGTCCCTACACCCCTACATCCCTACACCCCTACATCCCTACACCCCTACATCCCTACACCCCAGTCCCTACACCCCTACATCCCTACACCCCTACATCCCTACACCCCAGTCCCTACATCCCTACATCCCTACACCCCTACATCCCTTCACCCTACACCCCTATACCCCAGTCCCTACACCCCTACACCCCTACATCCCTACACCCCTACACCCCCTACATCCCTACACCCCAGTCCCTACACCCCTACATCCCTACACCCCAGTCCCTACACCCTACATCCCTACACCCCAGTCCCTACACACCTACATCCCTACATCCCTACATCCCTACACCCCTACATCCCTACACCCCAGTCCCTACACCCCTACATCCCTACACCCCAGTCCCTACACCCCTACATCCCTACATTCCTACACCCCTACATCCCTACATCCCTACATCCCTACACCCCTACATCCCTTCACCCCTACACCCCTACACCCCTATACCCCAGTCCCTACACCCCTACACCCCTATACCCCAGTCCCTACATCCCTACATCCCTACACCCCAGTCCCTACACCCCTACATCCCTACACCCCTATACCCCAGTCCCTACACCCCTACATCCCTACACCCCTATACCCCAGTCCCTACACCCCTACATCCCAGTCCCTACACCCCTACACCCCTACATCCCTACACCCATATATCCCAGTACCTACACCCCTACATCCCTACACCCCTACAACCCAGTCCCTACATCCCTACATCCCTATACCCCTACATCCCTACACCCCTACAACCCAGTCCCTACATCCCTACATCCCTATACCCCTACATCCCTACACCCCTACATCCCTACACCCCTACATCCCTACACCCCAGTCCCTACATCCCTATAACCCTACATCCCTACACCCCTACAACCCACTCCCTACATCCCTACATCCCTATACCCCTACATCCCTACACCCCTACATCCCTACACACCTACATCCCTACACCCCAGTCCCTACACTCCTACATCCCTACACCCCTACATCCCTACACCCCAGTCCCTACATCCCTACACCCCTACATCCCTACACCCCTACATCCCTACACCCCAGTCCCTACATCCCTACATCCCAGTCCCTACACCCCTACATCCCTACACCCCAGTCCCTACAACCCTACACCCCTTACATCCCTACACCCCAGTCCCTACATCCCTACATCCCTACACCCCAGTCCCTACACCCCTACATCCCTACACCCCTATACCCCAGTCCCTACACCCCTACACCCCTATACCCCAGTCCCTACACCCCTACATCCCAGTCCCTACACCCCTACATCCCTACACCCATATATCCCAGTCCCTACACCCCTACATCCCTACACCCCTACAACCCAGTCCCTACATCCCTACATCCCTATACCCCTACATCCCTACACCCCTACACCCCTACATCCCTACACCCCAGTCCCTACATCCCTACATCCCTATACCCCTACACACCTACATCCCTACATCCCTACACCCCAGTCCCTACACCCCTACATCCCTACACCCCTACATCCCTACACCCCTACATCCCTACACCCCTACATCCCTACACTCCAGTCCCTACATCCCTACACCCCTACATCCCTACACCCCAGTCCCTACATCCCTACATCCCTACACCCCTACATCCCTTCACCCCTACATCCCTATACCCCAGTCCCTACACCCCTACACCCCTACATCCCTACATCCCTACACCCCAGTCCCTACACCCCTACATCCCTACACCCCAGTCCCTACACCCCTACATCCCTACACCCCAGTCCCTACACACCTACATCCCTACATCCCTACATCCCTACACCCCTACATCCCTACACCCCAGTCCCTACATCCCTACACCCCAGTCCCTACACCCCTACATCCCTACACCCCTACATCCCTACATTCCTACACCCCTACATCCCTACACCCCTACACCCCTACACCCCTACATCCCTACACCCCAGTCCCTACACCCCTACATCCCTACACCCCAGTCCCTACACCCCTACATCCCTACACCCCTACATCCCTACACACCTACACCCCTACACACCTACACCCCTACATCCCAACACCCCAGTCCCTACACCCCTACATCCCTACACCCCTACACCCCTACACCCCTACATCCCTACACCCCAGTCCCTACATCCCTACATCCCTACACCCCTATACCCCAGTCCCTACACCCCTACACCCCTACATCCCTACACCCCTACACCCCTACATCCCTACACCCCAGTCCCTACACCCCTACATCCCTACACCCCAGTCCCTACACCCCTACATCCCTACACCCCAGTCCCTACACACCTACATCCCTACATCCCTACATCCCTACACCCCAGTCCCTACACCCCTACATCCCTACACCCCAGTCCCTACACCCCTACATCCCTACACCCCAGTCCCTACACCCCCTACATCCCTACATCCCTACACCCCTACATCCCTACATTCCTACATCCCTACATTCCTACACCCCTACATCCCTACATCCCTACACCCCTACATCCCTTCACCCCTACACCCCTATACCCCAGTCCCTACACCCCTACACCCCTACATCCCTACACCCCAGTCCCTACACCCCTACATCCCTACACCCCAGTCCCTACACCCCTACATCCCTACACCCCAGTCCCTACACCCCTACATCCCTACACCCCTACATCCCTACACACCTACACCCCTACATCCCAACACCCCAGTCCCTACACCCCTACATCCCTACACCCCAGTCCCTACATCCCTACATCCCTACACCCCTACATCCCTACACACCAACACCCCAGTCCCTACATCCCTACACACCTACACCCCTACATCCCTACACCCCAACACCCCAGTCCCTACACCCCTACATCCCTACAGCCCAGTCCCTACATCCCTACATCCCTACACCCCTTGAAGCCCTTTCCCCAGAACTGAAGATTCAAATCACGTTCTGCACATGTGTTTCTTTATCTCTACTTATCTTTACCCACACATTTTTGTGGTCACCTTCCCTTCAAAATCAAAACAAGCCATTTTTTTCTCACATGCTTCGTAAAAAAACAAACAGGTGAAGACTAAACAGTGAAATTCTTACTTATCGGCCCTTCCCAACAATGCAGAGAGACAGAAAATAGAGAAATAATAGAAAAATAAACACATAATAATAAAACTAATAATCAATACACAGAGTAACGATAACTTGGCTTTTACATGGGGTACCAGTACCGGTTATTGTGCTGAGGTACGAGGTAATTGAGGTAGATATGTACAACTAGGAATAAAATGACACATAATAAACAGTAGTAGCAGCATATGTGAGGAGTCAAAAAAGTTAGTGCAGAAAAGGTCAATAGTTTAGGTAGCTATTGGTTAACTATTTAACTAACTACAGTATTTAGCAGTATTATGGCTTGGGGGTAGAAGCTTTTCAGGGTCATGTTGGTTCTAGACTTGGTGTAAAGGGTACCGCTTGCCGTGCATTAGCAGATAGAACCGTCTGTCTTGGGTGGCTTGAGTCTTTCACAATTTTTTAGGGCCTTCCTCTGACACTGCCTGGTATAGAGGTCCTGGATGGCATGGAGCTCGGCCCCAGTTATGTACTTGGCCGTATGCACTACCCTCTGTAGCACCTTGCGATCAGATGCCAAGCAGTTTCCATATCAAGCAGTGATGCAGCCAGTCAAGATGCTCTCAATGGTGCAGCTGTAGAACTTTTTGAGGATCTGAGGGCCCATGACAAATCTTTTTAGCCTCCCGAGGGGGAAGAGGAGTTGTTGTGCCCTCTTCAAGACTGTGTTGGTGTGTGTGGACCATGTTAAATCCTTAGTCATGTGGACACAGAGGAACATGAGGAACCCACTCTACTTCAGCCCTGTCGATGTGAATGGGGGCGTGCTCAGCCCTCCGTTTCCTGTTGTCCACGATCTGCTCCTTTATCTTACTGACGTTGGGGGAGAGGTTGGTGTACTGGTACCACACCAGCAGGTCTCTGACCTCCTCCTTATAGGCTGTGATTAGTTGATCAGTCCTGCCACCGTTGTGTCGTCTGCAAACTTAATGATGTAGTCATGCACGGCTACGCAGTCATGGGTGAACAGGGAGTACAGGAAGGGACTAAGCACGCACCCACCCACGAGGAGCCCCCGTGTTGAGGGTCAGCGTGGCGTATGTGTTGTTGCCTACCCTTACCACCTGGGGGCGGCCCATCAGGAAGTCCAGGATCCAGTTGCAGAAGGAGGTGTTCAGGCCCAGGGTCCTTAGCTTAGTGATGAGCTTGGAGGGGAATATGGTGTTAAATGCTGAGTTGTAGTCATTGAACTGCATTCTCACATAGGTGTTCCTCTTGTCCAGATGGGAAAGGGCAGGTGTGGAGTGCAATAGTGATTGTGTCTTCTGTGGATCTGTTGGGGCGGTATGCGAATTGGAGTGGGCCCAGGGTGTCTGGGATGATGGTGTGAGCCATGACTTTCAAAGCGTTTCATGGCTACAGATGTGAGTGCTACAGGCAGATAGTCATTTAGACAGGTTACCTTGCCATTATTGGGCACAGGGACCGTGGTGGTCTGCTTGCAACAAGTAGGTATTACAGACTGAGTCAGGAAGAGGTTGAAAATGTCAGTGAAGACACTTGACAGCCAGTCAGCACATGCTCTGATTACGTTCCATGGTAATCTGCCTGGCCCTGCGGCCTTGTGAATGTTAACCTGTGAAAATGTCTTAGTCACATAGACTACGGAGAGCGGGATCACACAGTCATCTGTGGTCTTAAATTGCAAGACAAACAACAACTAAAAATGACATGAGCATCACCGACCATCCAGTCCATCACACAACACTGCATGACAACACTACATGACAACACTGCATGACGTACCACACCAAACAAGATATCCTCCGCCTTCTGAAGACTGCATCAATAATAATACTACTTATAATAATTACAATTATAATAATACTATTTATAATAATACAAATAATAATACAAATTATTATACTACTATTTATAATAATACAAATAGTAATACTAATTATAATAATACCAATAACAATAATACTACTACTACTCCTAATAATAATACTACTACTAATAATAATAATACTACCAATTATAATAATACCAATAATACTACTACTACTACTAATAATACTACTACTAATTATAATAATACCAATAATAATACTACTACTACTACTACTAATTATAATAATTATAATAATACCAAAAATAATACTAATACAAATAATAATAATAATAATACCAAGAATGATAATACTACTACTCATAATAATAATAATAATTATAATAGTACCAAGAATGATAATACTACTACTCATAATAATAATAATAATAATAATAATACCAAGAATGATAATACTACTACTCATAATAATAATAATAATAATAATAATACCAAGAATGATAATACTACTACTCATAATAATAATAATTATTATAATAGTACCAATAATAATACTACTACTACTACTAATTATAACAATGCTTCAACAGTAAATTATATCAAGAACGTGAACAGACTAGCATCAAAAATCTCCACGGACTCCAACCATGTCCTCCACTCAGAATACATAGTCCTGCCTTCAGAAAGACGCTCAGAGAACCACTATGCAAAGTAAACCGATACAGGAACTCGTTCATCCTCCAGTCAATCAAACTATTGAACCACGTGGGTCAGATCAGGAAAAAGACCCAGACACTAGACACTGCTGCATGATTTCAAGCCTCCCTGTGGTGATTCCTGATATGTGATGTTCTTTAATCACGTGTATAGTGCCTTTCAGAAAGGATTCATTCCCCTTGATTTTTTTCCATATTTTGTTGTTACAGCCTGAGTTCAAAATTGATTATATTGATTGTTTTTTTCTCACCCATCTACACACAATAAACCGTAAAGACAAAGTGAAAACATGTTTTAAGAAATTGTTGCAAATTTATTGAAAGTGAAATACAGAAATACATGTTACAGCTGTGACTCTTTCTGGATAAGTCTAAGAGCTTTGCACACCTAAAATTCCTCAAGCTCTGTCAAGTTGTTTGTTGATCATTGCTAGACAGCCGCCATTTTCAAGTCTTGCCATAGATTTTTAAGCCAATTTAGGTCAAAACTGTATCAAGGCCACTCAGGAACATTCAATGTCGTCTTAGCAAGCAACTCCAGTGTAGATTTGGCCTTGTGTTTTAGGTTATTGTCATGCTGAAAGGTGCATTTGTTTCCCAGTATCTGTTGGAAAGCAGACTGAAAAAAGTTTATTTTGATCCTAAAAAACTCCCTTGCCACTGACAAGCACATCCATAAGATGATGCAGCCACCACCATGTTTGAAAATATGAAGAGTGGTACTTGTGATGTTTTTTTTTTTTTGTATTTGGCAAACTCCAAGTGGGCTATCATGTGCCTTTTACTCAGGAGTGGCTTCCGTCTGGCCACTCTACCGTAAAGGCCTGATTGGTGGAGTGCTGCAGAGATTGTTGTCTTTCTGGAAGGTTCTCCCATCTCCACAAAGGAACTCTGGAGCTCTGTCAGAGTATCCATCGGGTTCTTGATCAACTCCCTGGCCAAAGCCCTCTCCCCCGATTGCTCAGTTTGGCCAGGCGGCCAGCTCTAGGAAGAGTCTTGGTAGTTCCAAACTTCTTCCATTTAAGAATGATGGAGGCTACTGTGTTTTGGGGGACTTTCAATGCTGCAGAAATGTTTCGGTACCCTTCCCCAGATCTGTGCCTCAACATAATTCTGTCTCGGAGCTCTACAGACAATTCCTTCAAACTCATGGCTTGGTTTTTGCTCTGACATGCACTGTCAACTGTGGGACCTTATATAGACAGGTGTGTGCCTTTCCAAATAATTTCAATCAATTGAATTTACCACAGGTGGACTCCAATCAATTTGTAGAAACATCTCAAGGATGATCAATGGAAACAGAATGCACCTGAGCTCAATTTCGAGTTGCATAGCAAAGGGGTCTGAATACTTACATAAATAATGTATTGAAGTTTATTTTTTATTTGTATACATTTGCAAATATTTCTAAAAACCTGTTTCCACTTTGTTATTATGTGGTATTGTCTGTAGATTAATGAGGGGGGAAATGATTTAATCCATTTTAGAATATGGCTGTAACGCAACAAAATGTGGGAGAAGTCAAGTGGTCTAAATACCTTCCAAATGCACTGTATATATATATATATATATATATATATATATATATATATATATATATATAATGTGTGTGTGTGTGTGTGTGTGTGTGTGTATATATATATATATATATATATATATATATATATATATATATATATATATATATATGTATGTATGTATGTGTGTATGTACAGTTGAAGTCGGAAGTTTACTTCCTACTTTCACTTAGGTTGGAGTCATTAAAACTCGTTTTTCAACCACTCCCCAAATTTCTTGTTAACAAACTATAGTTTTTGCAAGTCAGTTAGGACATCTACGTTGTGCATGACACAAGTAATTTTTCCAACAATTGTTTACAGACAGATTATTTCATTTACCATTCACTGTATTACAATTCCAGTGGGTCAGATGTTTACATACACTAAGTTGACTGTGCCTTTAAACAGCTTGGAATATTCCAGAACATTATATCATGGCTTTAGAAGCTTCTGATAGGCTAATTGACATCATTTGAGTCAATTGGAGTTGTACCTGTGGAGCTATTTCAAGGCCGACCTTCAAACTCAGTGCCTCTTTGCTTGATATCAGGGGAAAATCAAAAGAAATCAGCCAAGACTGCAGAAAACTATTGTAGACCTCCACAAGTCTGGTTCATCCTTGGGAACAATTTCCAAACACCTGAAGGTACCACGTTCATCTGTACAAACAATAGTATGCAAGTATAAACACCATGGGACCACGCAGCCGTCATACCGCTCAGGAAGGAGATGCGTTCTGTCTCCTAGAGATTAACGTACTTTGGTGCAAAAAGTGCAAATCAATCCCAGAACAACAGCAAAGGGTCTTGTGAAGATACAAGTATACAAGTATTTATATCCACAGTAAAAGGAGTCCTATATCGACATAACCTGAAAGGCCGCTCAGCAAGGAAGAAGCCACTGCTCCAAAATCGCCATAAAAAAGCCAGACAATGGTTTGCAACTGCACATGGGGACAAAGATCATACTTTTTGGAGAAATGTCCTCTGGTCTGATGAAACAAAAATAGAACTGTTTGGTCATAATGGCCATCGTTATGTTTGGAGGAAAAAGGGGGAGGCTTGCTAGCCGAAGAACACCATCCCAACCGTGAAGCACGGGGGTGGCAGCATCATGTTGTGGGGATGCTTTGCTGCAGGAGCGACTGATGCACTTCACAAAATAAATGGTATCATGAAGAAGTTAAATTATGTGGATATATTGAAGCAACATCTCAAGACATCAGTCAGGAAGTTAAAGCTTGGTCGCAAATGGGTCTTCCAAATGGACAATGACCCCAAGCATACTTCCAAAGTTGTGGCAAAATGGCTTGGTATTGGAGTGGCCATCACAAAGCCCTGACCTCAATCCCATAGAAAATTTGTGGGCAGAACTGAAAAAGCGTGTGCGAGCAAGGAGGCCTACAAACCTGACTCAGTTACACCAGCTCTGTCAGGAGGAATTTGCCAAAATTCACCCAACTTATTGTGGGAAGCTTGTGGAAGGCTACCTGAAACATTTGACCCAAGTTAAACAACTTAAAGGCAATGCTACCAAATGCTAATTGCGTGTATGTAAACTTCTGACCCACTGGGAATGTGATGAAAGAAATAAAATCTGAATTAAATAATTATCTACTATTATTCTGACATTTCACATTCTTAAAATAAAGTGGTAATCCTAACAGACCTAAAACAGGGCATTTTTTACTCGGATTAAATATCAGGAATTGTGATAAATGTTGTTTAAATGTATTTGGCTAAAGTGTATGTAAACTTCCAACTTCAACTGTACTTGTGTGACTTGTTAGCACAGTTTCACTTATTTAGGCTTGCCATAACATAGGGGTTGAATACTTATTGACTCAAGACATTTCAGCTTTTCATTTTTAATTAATTTGTCAAAATTACTAAAAATAATTATACTTTGACATTAATGTGTATTGTGTGTATGTTGAAAAAAGCCAAGGGGTATGAATATTTTCTGAAGCCACTGTATGTGTTGTTTTTTTGTTTTTTACATTTCCTGTTGTTGCTTTTATGTCATGTATAGAGTTGAATGATATCACCTGACATAAAGGTGAGAGACGCAAGAAAGATCGGTGTTGATGTGTCTGTAAAAAAGGAGGAGGAAGACAGATGATGACAATGTTAATCATGTTGATTGGTGTAAAAAAAATAATGACTAAAATGTTAGGACTATGAAATAGACCTTGTTAACATCAAGTGTTCGCAAAACTGAAAGTCAAACCTCTGCTTTGTACAGGGTTTATATTTGTCCCTCTGCACCTGCATTGAAACATGGGGTTGGCCACAACAACGTCACATGACAGTTCTGATATCATACTGTATATCTGTAGAGGAAGGAGTGAGGTATAGTCACGTATAGCCTCGGTGTATAGCCTCGGTGTGTGTAGAATATTATTGCCTTGGTGTGTGTAGAATATCGGAGATAAAGAATGACTGAAAGAATGACTGAAAGAATAGCTGAGGACGAGAGTGAGTATTGAACAGCAACTGTACAGTATAAATATTTACATTTTGCAATATTTTCCGTGTTAAACTGATTCAATGTTGTCATGCTTCCAAATGTACTGAATTGAGTAGTTTAAATTTGATCTCTTATATTGGACATTAAACAGAGCCTGAAGTCAAGCCAGGACCTGTTCAACGCATCTGATTATTGCATGTGTTGCATGTGACATGTATTTAAAATTTTAGTAAGATTTTATTCATGTTTTTTTTTTTTTTTACATACACATAGAAACGACAACGTACAGACCAGACGCACACAAACATCAACTACATCACCTGCTCACATCCCCGTATCCAGCGCCCGTATCAGACTCCGTATCAGACTCCGGAACATGGCCACAAACTGTGCCACCACAAAATAATTCCCCTTGCCAACGCACTTTCAACGTTTAGATAACAAAGCATTGACCTTTCCATTGTGTTAACGATGGAAGATTAGTTGATTTTCTGTTTTTAAGTATACGTTGTTGTTTTTTTCAAAATGATTGACGAGAAAAGTATCGTCCAATACATCGGGTATTTCACTGCACCCTCATACGCTATGTCTGGAAATATGCAGACAGACACATTACAATTAGATTTGCACTGTAATACTTATTCAGTCGTTGTTAGTTTTACACTTAAGACACCGTTGTGCTGCAACATTTTCGTTTGCTGTAATCTCGTTCGTTATTTTCAGCATTCCCTCCAATTTGTGCCAATATCAGATATGTTTATGTCTTGGTAGTTGTACAGTTTACTTATCATATGAACATCCTTTTCTGACTCAAATCCCTCAAGATTGCTCTGATGTCCAAAAGATTTCAAATAGACATTTCTTGATATTACACTTTTAAATTGCATGTATTTGAAAATATCTACATTGGTCAACCAAAATGGCTTCTTAATTATGTCTTGGAAATAAATATATTTCCTTTTACCAAGTCATTTATGGTATCCATTCCTTTCATTTCCACGCGGGCCAATTTATCTCTGAATAGCTATCCAAGGGCTGTTCCATAGGGTTGTGTTTTCAGGAAGTGATATTGGTTCTTGCAGAATACGTTTCATTTTATCCCATATTGTTTTAGTGTTATTAACTATGAAGTTGGTCATGTTCTTAGGTTTATCCTTTGAAAACAGATGCATGAAAATATGTACCCGTTGTTCCTCTTTAGTGCGTTTAACGATATGTTGCAAGTAAAAGCCCTGGGTGGCGAGATGATACAATTCCAAACCTGCAAAATTAAAACCACCATTTCCCTTTTTTTATTCTATGAGTTTTATTTGCCTATATAACGTCTGTTATGACTGAGTATACTTTTTAAAGAATATCCCAGGTGGGGTAATTGGTATTACAACAAAATATCAAATACTTAGGATGCTTAATTAAGTGACAACAAACCACACATATATTGAGGTAACTTTATCCTATTACTGAACAATATGAAAGCAGATCTAATTCTATGGAACAATCTTCACATAAAGTATATCTTACAAGTAGAATAAACCGTGGTCCACTTAAAATGATTGCTGTATATAATGAGTTATTCTTTTTTTTCCTATTGCCATTATTTAAAAAATGTCTCACTGTGTATTATTTTGTCTTACACCATTCAGTTGTTCCCTTGGTAACCCAAGACAAGACCTCCTCTACTGGTGAGTTAATTAATCTCCAAAAATACCACCCCAGACTATAAGGACTTTGATATTTCCCATTTCCATCAACTGAGCCGATTCAGATCTATACTCAATCTACAGCGCATTCAGAAAGTATTCAGATCTATACTCAATCTACAGCGCATTCGGGAAGTATTCAGACGCCTCGACTTCTTCCACATTTTGTTACGTTGGTCTGATCCTAAAACCGATTATCAATCTGCACACAATACCCCATAATGACAAAGTGAAAACAGGTTTAGATTTTTTTGGCAAATTTATTAAAATAAAAAACTTAAATAACTTATTTACATAAGTATTCAGACCCTTTGCTATGAGACGCAAAAATGAGCTCAGTTGCATCCTGTTTCCATTGATCATCCTTGAGATGTTTCTACAACTTGGGAGTCCACCTGTGGTAAATGCAATTGATTAGACATGATTTGGAAAGGCACGCACCTGTCTATATAAGGTCCCACACTTGACAGTCTATGTCAGAGCAAAAACCAAGCCATAAGGTCGAAGGAATTGTCCGTAGAGTCCAAGACAGAATTGTGTCGAGGCACAGATCTGGGGAAGGGTACCAACACATTTATGCATTATTGAAGGTCCCAAAGAACACAGTGGCCTCAGTGGAAGTTTGGAACCACCAAGACTCTTCCTAGAGCTGGCTGCCCGGCCAAACTGAGCAATCAGGGGAGAAGGACCTTGGTCAGGGAGGTGACCAAGAACCTGATGGTCACTCTGACAGAGGTTCAGAGTTCCTCTGTGGAGTTGGGAGAATCTTCCAGAAGCACAACTATCTCTGCAGCGCTCCACCAATCAGGCCTCTATGGCAGAGTGGCCAGATGGAAGCCACTCCTCAGTAAAAGGCACATGACGGTCCACTTGGAGTTTGCCAAAAGGCACCTAAAGGACTCTTAGACCATGAGAAACAAGATTCTCTGGTCTGATGAAACCAAGATTGAACTCTTTGGCCTGATTGCCAAGCGTCACGTGTAAAGGAAACCTGGCACCATCCCTACGGTGAAGCATGGTGGTGGCAGCATCATGTCTGGAGGAAACCTGGCACCATCCCTACGGTGAAGCATGGTGGTGGCAGCATCATGTCTGGAGGAAACCTGGCACCATCCCTACGGTGAACCATATCTTTCTTTTCTTTTGTGTTATTGACTGTACGTTTGTTTATGTGTTGCTCTGTGTTGTTGTTTGTGTCGCACTGCTTTGCTTTATCTTGGCCAGGTCACAGTTGTAAATGAGAACTTGTTTTCAACTGGCCTACCTGGTTAAATAAAGGTGAAATAAAAAATAAATAAATATTGGTGGCAGCATCATGCTGTGGGGTTGTTTTTCAGCGGCAGGGACTGAGAGACCAGTCAGGATCAAGGGAATGATGAATGGAGCAAAGTACAGATAGAATCTTGATGAAAACCTACTCCAGACCTCTAAGGACCTCAGACTGGGGCGAAGGTTCACCTTCCAACAGGACAATGACCCTAAGCACACCCCCAAGACAACGCAGGAATGGCTTTGGGAAAAGTATCTTAATATCCTTGAGTGGCCCAGCCAGAGCCCGGACTTGAAACCGATTGAAGATCTGTGTAGGGACCTGAAAATAGCTGTGCAGCAACACACCCCATCCAACCTAACAGAGCTTGAGATGATCTGCAGAGAAGAATGGGAGAAACTCCCCAAATACTGGTGTGCCAAGCTTGTAGCGTCATTCCCAAGAAGACTCTAGGCTTTAATCGCTAGCAAAGGTGCTTCAACAAAGTACTGCGTAAAGGGTCTGAATACTTATGTAAATGTGATATTTCAGTTTTTTTATTTGAAGTTTTTGCTTTGTCATTACGGTGTGTATATTGATGTAGATTGATGAGGAAAAAATAATAAAATGTAATTAAAATGCTGTAACATAACAAAATGTGGAAAAGGTCAAGGGGTCTGAATACATTCCCGAATGCACTGTACCTCTCTAATGAAGAATAAAACAACAGAGCATCTTGTAGTGAACAGTCCTGTCTTTTTAGATTTGTTTAGGATTGTTCTGGTGGGTAAGACTGGAGCAGGGAAGAGTGCAACCGGAAACACCATCCTGGGGAAAAAGGTGTTTGAAGTGAACGCCTCTCTTAATTCTGTGACAGACAAGTGTTACAAAACAATTGGAGAGGTTTGTGGGATGCGGGTGCATATTGTTGACACTCCTGGCATCTTCGACACAGTGAAGACAGATGAAGAAGTGAAAAAGACAGTAGGGGAGTGTGTCAACTTGTCTGTTCCGGGACCCCACGCATTCCTGCTGGTGATCAGGCTGGGGGGGAGGTTCACAGAGGAGGAGAGGAACACCGTGAAGTGGATCCAGGAGAACTTTGGAGAGGACGCTTCATTGCACACCCTCTTGCTGTTCACCTGTAAAGATCAGCTGAATGGTCAAGAAGTAGTCAACGTTCTGAGAAAGTCCAAGGATATCCAGAAACTTCTCAACACCTGCGGGGGCAGGTATCACTCGTTCAATAACAACGATAAAGACCCTACTCAGGTTACAGAGCTTCTGGAGAAGATCAAAGACATGGTGGAAAACAATGGAGGAAATTACTACACCAATGACATGTATGAGAAAGCTCAGAAAAAGATCAAAGAGGAGGAGGAGAAGAGGAAAGCGGAGGAAGAAAAGCAGAGGCAGGAGCAGGAAAGAATCATAGAGCAACGAATAAGACAGGAGGGAGTAGAGAAGGGGAGGAGAAAGAAGATGTACTTTGCGATATTGCTTGGTGCTATTCTGTTATTCATAGGAGGGGTGAATATAGTAGCTACTGTAGGGGGAACCGTGGGAAATGCTATTGGAATACCATTCATTATTGTAGGAGTAGCAAGTGTCATAATAGCAGGTGTCATAATAGCTAAGACTTTCAAGACACAAAGAAGTGGAGCTGGCACACTTGCCTCAGTGTAAAATTGGGCCTGTTCCAGACACATCTGAAACCTGGCACCTATGAACCTAATGAGAGCCAGGCGGAGCTGTGCCCTTGCAGCTTTGGCTTTTCCACATTTTTTATTATAATGAATTTCTTTGGTCCACATACATTTTTCCAACAACACAAGTAATCAACTTCAAAATCAGACAACCCCATTGTGGAATAGTTTACCTATTCAATTGGTCAACTTGCCGCATTCTATGTGAGAAAATAATATTTATCTTGAGGTGTTTTCAAATTGAGAGTGCCACAAGGAAAGAAACTTGCATGTCCCAGTCATTGCACAACATTCAGCTTTGATGACTACTGTTAAAAAGAGGAGGATCACAGCTTTCTAGTGCATCTACATTTTATTTCTGAACTCCAGAAAATGTGCGGACTGCACCCTATTAAAACCGGAGTTTTTAGCAACAGCTGGGATGATCTGTTTTAGAGCTCGCCAATGGCGTTGAATGCATAAGGGAGTCCGATGCTATATGTAACTTGAATGAGTGCCAGTGGAATGTTTTTTTTCCGGGGACATTCAATTCATCAATACATTGCTAACTAGCAATAAGATAAGGTTTATAGTTTGTGATCTAGCTAATGATATAGCTACTATATCATCAGCTACAGGTAAAACTTGTTATTGATAAATAGCACACCTGCTTGCTAAAATGAACCAATATGTTATTGGATCATTTCTGGAGGGGGTATTTATATTATAGATGGTGACAGCATAATTGCATTTTTATTCATTTTGGAGTAGAATCCTTTTGAAAAGTCCCCAGAACGGACCTTCGTTCTACAAAACGTTTTTTAGGTCCTTCTGCGACCTTGCCAACATTGCTACAAAAAAAATCCAGGGAAACACTTACCAATGTTTTAGTTGTTACAGCTTTGGAAACTTACTTTTGTTTACCACTTTGTTCAATTATTCTTTAGTCCTTTAACAGTGCCTTCATTTTCATAAAATAATAATGAAAATATTTTGGGTGTAGAAGCTTAAATAGCAATGAAGTTACCAAATAAACATCCCTGTGTGTACATGTTTATTGAACCTTTATTCAACTAGGCAAGTCAGTTAATGAACAAATTCTTATTTACAATGACGGCCTAGCCCGGCCAAACCCGGAGGACGATGGCCCAATTGTGCGCCGCCCTTTGGGACTCCGATTCACGGACGGATGTGATATAGTCTGGATTCCAACCAGAGACTGTAGTGACACCTGTCGCACTGAGATGCAGTGCCTTAGACCGCTGCGCCACTCATGTTAGTAAAAACAGGAATTCATAATTGTTTTTGTTAACAAAAGGGAATTATGAAATGTTTGTGACTTTAGCTGAATTTCCAGTGGAATATGTTTTATATATGTTTTATATATCTAGTTGCACATTGTTTAAAACAAATAAAAAGTGGAAGTGAAACTGTCTCTGTTGTCTCCTGTGTAAAAATCCTGCTACTTAGCTTTCAGGGGTCAGGATTAGGTCCCTGTACAGGTCAAAATGTCAACATCGGTGACAGTTCTATTCTGTCCCCAGGTGTCTGTCCCCAGGTGTAGCCTTGATATAACTGTAGCCAGGATGAAGTGTTCACCATGGAAGGTTCAAGGACAGATGTGGGTAGCTTAGCTCTCACTGCCATGACAGGAGGCTATAATGTTGTGAGGAAGAAAAACAACTAGAAACCCCATCTGAGCATCATTGTATTGTCTGTCGAAGCATAATGAAGGAGAAAAAAAGGATGCTGATTGTTTTTCAAAACTTTACAATTCACAACTTTACAATTTTTCTAAATGGCGTAGAGGCATTTTTATGGACTGTCGTTAAACGTACCTATGGCAGAACAACAATGTTCTAATGCTTTAATCACATTTTCAGAATGTCTTGCTTTTGTACCTGGGCTGTATATCTTAAACCACCTTTTGCAAAACTTTAAAATACAATTGTCATCAATAAATACAAAATTTACTGTAAAGCGTTCTCTTCATAGAATGCCAACACGTTGTTTTCATCATAAGAAAAAAAGATTGCAAATGTGTTCACTGTATCCGGCAGTCAGTAAATACTACTGCACAAAATGATTCATGTCTTTATCCGTAGTAGGTCTGAAACAGATACAATACAGAGAAAGATCTAGCAAAGGGGACTGTCTAATTTCTAGGAATTGTTTTACAACATTGCAGACAATGCAGAGAATGAAGTCATTATCTCCAACATGGCAGAGCTTTGGTTTGGGTTGAGGCCTAGACATTCATACCAGTTGTGTTCCACCACTGTATTACCTTTTCTTATCTGTTATGTGGATTGTGTTTCTGCTTCAGTGGAACACAAACATATGAGCAGACAAGCCTCTCAACTGAATACATGCAGTTGGTTTGTGATGAAAACAGTGAATGAATCCTGCACACAATATGCTTATCAGGAATAATATTTGATGTGTATCAAATTGTTTGGTGAAATATGCATGAAAGAAGAGTAATCACCCATAATTCTGCACCTTCTGCACCTTTCGATAATTTTTTCAGTATTGATGAATGTATTTATGTTTTGAGAAGGCCGCTTCATTGTCCACAACAATAAAATTAGGGAGGGGACTGTGGACCGGTCTCCTTCCGGTCGTACATTCACACGTTAGTCACACGCAATATTTCAAACAGTACTGGCCCAATTTTGACAAAACTTATGTGAATGATGTCTTCACATAGATATCCAGCATTTATAAAATTGACCAGATGGTGGCGCTATAACAAGAGGTTGAAAATACAAACTTTGAAAAGTCACACCCCTCACCCCGTTTGACATTAAGTCATGAAATTCAGTACATACTGTAGGTCACTCTCCTCACAAAGGAATACATTTTCCTCAGGGAAAATTTTCCGGCATTTATAATTTTGTTTAAAACACTTAAAATGCTACTCTTCTGGCACCGTATGGCCGATCTGCACAAAACTTGATATGTGGCATCTATGGACATACAGTGAGGGAAAAAAGTATTTGATCCCCTACTGATTTTGTACATTTGCCCACTGACAAAGAAATTATCAGTCTATAATTTTAATGGTAGGTTTATTTGAACAGTGAGAGACAGAATAACAACAAAAATCCAGAAAAACACGTCAAAAATATTATAAATTTATTTGCATTTTAATGAGGGAAATTAGTATTTGACCCCTCTGCAAAACATTACTTAGTACTTGGTGGCAAAATCCTTGTTGGCAATCAGACGTTTCTTGTAGTTGGCCACCAGATTTGCACACATCTCAGGAGGGATTTTTCCCACTCCTCTTTGCAGATCTTCTCCAAGTCATTAAGGTTTCGAGGCTGACGTTTGGCAACTCAAACCTTCAGCTCCCTCCACAGATTTTCTATGGGATTAAGGTCTGGAGACTGGCTAGGACACTCCAGGACCTTCATGTGCTTCTTCTTGAGCCACTCCTTTGTTGCCTTGGCCGTGTGTTTTGGGTCATTGTCATGCTGGAATACCCATCCATGACCCATTTTCAATGCCCTGGCTGAGGGAAGGAGGTTCTCACCCAAGATTTGACTGTACATGGCCCCGTCCATCGTCCCTTTGATGTGGTGAACTTGTCCTGTCCCCTTAGCAGAAAAACACCCCCAAAGCATAATGTTCCCACCTCCATGTTTGACGGTGGGGATAGTGTTCTTGGGGTCATAGGCAGCATTCCTCCTCCTCCAAAGACGGCGAGTTGAGTTGATGCCAAAGATATCCATGTTGGTCCCATCTGACCACAACACTTTCACGCAGTTGTCCTCTGAATCATTCAGATGTTCATTGGCAAACTTCAGACGGGAATGTATATGTGCTTTCTTGAGCAGGGGGACCTTGCAGGCGCTGCAGGATTTCATTCCTTCACGGCGTAGTGTTATCGGATTCACATGGAATTGTTGTTAAATTTTATTGTTTGAATATGAAATGATTCGTGATGGGATGAAATGTGATTTTAGCTTCTAAAATGTGCGATTTGGGTTTTCATAAGGTTAGGGCTCTGCTCAATCAGTGGCCCGCCCCTGTGAAGGGACATGGGTTATAAAACTTTTAAAACACGTCCTCCTCTCCCTTCCTATATAAAGCCTTGACGACAATATAACCTCCTGTTCCGAGGATGTGAGGACGACGGTCAGAATAGTTCAGATAATAACTACAGAGCGAAGCCAACATCAGCGTGAGCTTTGGTTGCGAATGGTATGAACTTTGAACTCTTATTCACTACAGAAGTGATACCTCCTAGCCGTTGAGTTAGCAACAGCAGCTGCAAACGAGGGTTAGGAAGGAACAGACAGAGTATCCCGTCTATCACACAACAATGTTACTACAATGTATCCAATTGACCACCAGACATTCTTCAAAGGACAAAGGACTCGGTTTGGCAACACAGCCTTCCATCTACCACCAACCTACTGAAGCGCAGCTCAGAGTAAATATTTATTGCATTTTCCTTTTCCAAATGGGCGGTAATTTAGAATGCATAAGATACTGTATTTACGATAGCATAGCTTCTTCCTTTGTTACTCAGTCTTCCCGCTCTTTCACTCAAACCCAGCCCCTTTTCTTTTGTGTAACAAGCCGTCATCGGTTTCGCCCGCTAGGGATGTTTTCCTTTATGACGTCATTTGTAATCAAGTTATGACTAATTATGTGTATGTGTAATTCTGTGTGATTAGTTAGGTATTTAGTAAATAAATAATTCAACTCAATATTGTATTGCTGATTCAACTTGTTACCCAGGGTTCGTGAAGATAAACAAGAATTTACAACTTTCAGATGAGACTGAATTAAGGTGACGATTAATATTGACTGCTATTGATGTAAAATATTACTAGGTCTTTAAGAGTTTATTCGGAAGATAACAGCTCTATAAATATTATTTTGTGGTGCCCGACTCTCTAGTTAATTACATGATTAGCTCAATCAGGTAATATTAATTACAGATATATTATTTTATAGAATAGCATGTAATATCACTTAATCCAGCATAGCCAGAGACACGACACTATGGTCCCAGCTGCCTTGAGATCATTGACAAGATCCTCCCGTGTAGTTCTGGACTGATTCCTCACCGTTCTCATGATCATTGCAACTCCACGAGGTGAGATCTTGCATGGAGTCCCAGGCCGAGGGAGATTGACAGTTCTTTTGTGTTTCTTCCATTTGCAAATAATCGCCCCAACTGTTGTCACCTTCTCACCAAGCTGCTTGGCGATGGTCTTGTAGCCCATTCCAGCCTTGTGTAAGTCTACAATCTTGTCCCTGACATCCTTAGAGAGCTCTTTGGTCTTGGCCATGGTGGAGAGTTTGGAATCTGATTGATTGATTGCTTCTGTGGACAGGTGTCTTTTATACAGGTAACAAACTGAGATTAGAGCACTCCCTTTAAGAGTGTGCTCCTAATCTCAGCTCGTTACCTGTATAAAAGACACCTGGGAGCCAGAAATCTTTTTGATTGAGAGGGGGTCAAATACTTATTTCCCTCGTTAAAATGCAAATCAATTTATAACATTTTTGACATTTGTTTTTCTGGATTTTGTTGTTGTTCTGTCTCTCACTTTTCAAATAAACCTACTATTAAAATTATAGACTGATCATTTCTTTGTCAGTGGGCAAACGTACAAAATCAGCAGGGGATCAAATACTTTTCCCCCCCTCACTGTAGGTCTTTCAATGCAATATTTTGCAGACTATTAACCAATAAACATTCATGTGGACGTGGTCTGGCACATAAATCAGTCAGATATTGGTATTGTAACAATTTGGTACACATGTTACAAACACTGCCAAGCCTCAACATATGCAAGAACATTCATATCGACCAAATGGGGCTGCTATAACGGGCACATGTTTAGATCTCTTGATCTATTTGACTCCGAAAAGAAAATGGCACACTTGCTCAGGGATATGAGTCTAGCTAACCCACGTGATATATCAGACACGACTGGCCTGATTTTGATTCAACTTGGGTGAATGTGTCTTGCCGTAGAGATCCGCCATTTACAAAATTACACTGATTGGCCCAAGGGGAGCGCTGTGCCATTCGTGGGGGACAATTTACATTGTTTGTTTTTCTCAAGTGCGTACAAGCATTGAACGAAACAATGAATGTTCACACAACAAAAGTGAAACTAAACTACTCTGGTACAGGTTCTGGGCTAAACATGTGGTTGGACATTGCCACATCCTGTACAAGTTCAACATACCTCCAACTCAATAAGCACACACTGCTTATACAGATATGTGAGTGAGGTACACTTGTATACTCATCGTTATTGTTTTAGTGTTTAAAATATCTGTGAAAAGTGTGAGCAAAGAAAACGGAGTGCACAGACTAGAAGAAAGGATGCACTTGAGTGTTGCAGTGGTTTTATTCAGTAGTCCCTTTATGCATCTGAGAATGAAATATTAAATAAGTTATAGAAAAAGTAAACTTGTTAAATTATGAATTCTTCTTTTTGACTCAAGGAACATAAGAACACATTAATACATTTTTTTTTTCTCTGAACAAAAACCAAGGTATATTCCAGCTTTTACGGACATGAAGTTTGAGTGATATTTCTGTTTCCCCAGAAATACTCGGGAACATTCATCCCTCACACAACAAGGATACAATTCAAATGAACAAATTAACGCATTCTTCTTTTTCCCGGTCAGTGAGAGAACATTTGCATTGCAGTGAAAAGAGCCATGGACGGATTTTAAACCATGCAGAAGACGAAGAAACACATGCACACACGCTATAGCATTACACTACTGCATGAGAGAAACTCTCTGAAAGGCACTGTTGGGATGGATTGACTAGAGAGAAACATGGAATGCAAGGAATCTTTCAGAGATATAAATCTTAAAATGAGAAGCCCATCATCAAGTCTTAACCCGTAGTGCTTACTCGCGGTATCATTCTGGAGTGCAATGATTGAATGCCATTTGCATTCAATCATCATAGACTACATTCAAACCCCCATTGGTTACACACATTACTCTTTGGCAAGCAACATCACAGGGTTTCCCATTCTCTTACAAATGTCAGGTTTAGGGATGATTCGTGGATCGTTTTGGTCCAACACTGCTCTTTATGTGGCACGTACATCTTGTTCGAGTTTGGTCTTATGCCACACCAAAAAATAAAATATGAGACGTTCCCTCTTCCAAGGCCACCCGTTGCTTAGAATGGGAACTCTTCCACATACAAATATAAAAACAGGTCAAGTCTTCAGGACAAAGACACATTAAAAAGTCAGTGCTTGGGGACAAACCAACAGTGAAAACACTTTCTGTAAATGTCATCTTGCAATGTTATTTTTTTTCTCTCTTCTGTGCATTCCAGAAACAGCCCTTAGCTCCACCTCCTACCTCCTCTGCACTTCAGTAGATCTGAAAGATAGGTCAGGTATAACCAATATGACATACATACCACTGCCCCTCGAGGGGAATTTGCCCCATATTGCTGACACCTTTCCAGTCTTCTCAGATCAACAGAAGTTCCTCAGGAGGTTATGGGTTTTGGGGGATGTTTCTGGACGGGGTCTTCACTCCAGACTTTCTGGTGGAAGTTGACCGGCCACACTTTGTGAGGTGACTTCCTGTCAACCTCCTCCAATGGGGATGGCTGAGTGCAGCATGTGATAGGAGGGCATGGCTGAGGGGGAGGGGCTTCACCACTGGGGCTGAGCAGGCCTCTGCTTGGTGGTGTCGTACGACCGGATCACGTCAGACTGTGACACCGCTCCGTTTTCCTCCTGAGAGAAGGCATAGCCGTCTAAGGGAAAACAAGCACATGATACTTATATCAAAATCTCAGACGCCATTAGAAAATCTCACGCTGACCACCTAGTGAGAGTTTCCAAATAAGGATGTATAACCCCACCCATCTCAAAGGACTTGTTCAGCCGACAGCCTACAGACTGGTCTACAATAAATAACTACTCATTATTATTTGTAGATCAGTAAGTCTGTCACAATTTACCCACAATTCACCACAGGTGCAATCAACTCGAACACATACAAATCCTGTAGCAAACTTTGATCCCTTCTCCTCTACAAAAACCAGGCTACACGCGAAGCACTACTGCACATAGTACATTATCACACACTACATTACCAGAAATCCAGGACAGTTAGAACAACCCACAGCTAAATTAGACATATAGATCTAATAACTCAATACTAGGTGAAGGTAAAATGTCTAACACAGGATGTGATGGATGACTCAGACTGGGGAGGGATCCAGCAGCTACCTACACAGCGCCTTTAGAAAGTATTCAGACACCTCGACTTTTCCCACATTTTGTTACAGCCTTATTCTAAAATTGATTAAATTAAAATGTTTTCCTCATCAATCTACACACAATAATGAAAAAGCAAAAACTTTTTTTTTTTTTTTTTGAAATACCTTATTTACATAATTATTCAGCCCTTTGCTATGAGACTTGAAATTGAGCTCAGGTTCATCCTGTTTCCATGGATCATCCTTGAGATATTTCTACAACATGATTGCAGTCCACCTGTGGTAAATGTAATTGATATGACATGATTTGGAAAGTCACACACCTGTCTATATAAAGGTCCCACAGTTGACAGTGGTCAGACCATAAACTAAGCCATGAGGTTGAAGGATTTTGTCGATTTTGTCGAGACAGGATTTTGTCGAGCAACAGATCTGGGGAAGGGTACCAAAAAACATCTGCAGCGTTGAAGGTCCCCAAGAACACAGTGGCCTCCATCATTCTTAAATTGAAGAAGTTTGGAACCACCAAGACTCTTAGTAGAGCTGGCTGCCCAGCCAAACTGAGCAATTGGGGGAGAAGGGCCTTGGTCAGGGATTAAGAACCCGATGGTCACTCTGACAGAGCTCCAGAGTTCCTCTGTGTAGATGGGTGAACCTTCCAGAAGGACAACCACCTATGCAGCACCCCACCAATCAAACCTTTACAGTAGATGGAAGCCGCTCCTCAGTAAAAGGTACATGACAGCCCGCTTGGAATTTGACAAAAGGCACCTAAAGGACTCTCAGACCATCAGAAACAAGATTTTCTGGTCTGATGAAACTAAGATTTAACTCTTTGGCATGAACGCCAAGCGTCACGTCTGGAAGAAACCTGGCACCATCCCTACGGTGAAGTATGGTGAACGCCGCATAATGATGTGGGGTGGTCTTTCAGCGGCAGCGACTGGGAGACTAGTCAGGATCGAGGGAAAGATGAACGGAGCAAAGTACAGAGAGAACCATGATGACAACCTGCTCTAGAGTGCTCAGGACCTCAGGCTGGGTCAAAGGTTCACCTTCCAACACGACAACGCAGGGGTGGCTTCGGGACAAGTCTCTGAATGTCCTTGAATGGCCCAGCCAGAGCCCGGACTTGAACCCAATCTAACATCTCTGGAGAGACCTGAAAATATCCAATCAAACCTGAAAGAGCTTGAGAGGATCTGCAGAGAAGAAATGGGAGAAACTCCCCAAATACAGGTGTGCCAAGCTTGTAGCGTCATACCCAAGAAGACTGGAGGCTGTAATCGCTGCCAAAGGGGCTTCAACAAAGTACTGAGTAAAAGGTCTGAATACTTACGTAAATGTGATATTTCAGTTTTTATTTTTAATAGATTAGCAAACATTTCTAAAAAACGGTTTTTGCTTTGTCAATATGGGGTAATGTGTGTAAAGAGGGGAAAAAACAACAATTTAAATACATTTTAGAATAAGGCTGTAACGTAACAAAATGTGGAAAAAGTCAAGGGGTCTGAATACTTTCCGAATGCACCGTACACTACATGACGAAAGGTATGTGGACACCTGCTTGTCGAACATTCCAAAATCATGTGCATGAATAAGGAGATGGTCCCCCCTTTGCTGCTATAACAGCATCCACTCTTCTAGACTTTGGAACATTGCTGCAGGGACTTGCTTCCATTCAGCCACAAGAGCATTAGTGAGGTCGAGCGATTAGGCCTAGCTCGCAGTTGCCGTTTCAATTAATCCCAAAAGTGTTCAGGTGGGGTTGAGGTCAGGGCTCTGTGCAGGCCAGTTCTTCCAACCCGATCTCAACAAAGCATTTCTGTATGGGGCCCTTGCTTTGTGCATGGGGGCATTGTCATACTGAAACAGGAAAGAGCCTTCCCGAAACTGTTGCCACAAAGTTGTAAGCACATAATCGTATAGAATGTCATTGTATGCTGTAGCGTTAAGATTTCCCTTCACTGGAACTAAGGGGCCAAGCCTGAACCATGAAAAACAGCCCCAGACCATTATTCCTCCTCCATCAAACTTTACAGTTGGTACTACGCATTAGGGTAGGTAGCGTTCTCTTGGCATCCACCAAACCCAGATTTGTCCGTCAGACTGCCAGATGGTAAATCGTGATTTATCACTCCAGTGAACTGCCCCAGAGTCCAATGGCGGAGAGATTTACACCATTCTAACCGACACTTGGCATTACGAATGGTGATCTCAGGCTGTGTGTGGCTACTTGACCATGGAAACCCATTTCATTAAGCTCCCGACGAACAGTTCTTGTGCTGAAATTGCATCCAGAGGCAGTTTGGAACTCGGTAGTGAATGTTGTAACCGAGGACAGACGATTTTTACGCGCTCCAGCACTCGGTGGTCCCGTTCTGTGAGCTTGTGTGGCCTAACACTTCGCGTCTGAGCCGTTTCTACTTCACAAATACAGCAGGGCAGAAATGTTACAAACTGACTTGTTGGAAAGGTAGAATCCTATGACGGTGCCATGTTGAAAGTCACTGACCTCTTCAGTATGTCCATTCTACTGCCAATGTTTGTCTATGGAAATTGCATGGCTGCGTGCTCGATTTTATACATCTGTCAGCAATGGGTGTGGCTAAAATACCCAAATCCACTAATTTGAAGGGGTGTCCACATACTTTGTATATACAGTGCCTTGCAAAAGTATTCACCCACCTTGGCATTTCCCCCCCCAAAAATGTGCATTACAACCTGCAATTTAAATGGATTTTTATTTGGATTTCATGTAATGGACATACACAAAATAGTCCAAAGTGGTGAAGTGAAAAAAATTCACTTATTTCAAAGAAAATGCAAAAGTGGTACAGAAAAAAATAAGCAAAGATGTTTGGCCTGTGGGAGACTCCCCACACATATGGAAGAAGGTACTCTGGTCAGATGAGACCAAAATTGAGCTTCTTGGCCATCAAGCAAAACGCTATGTCTGGTGCAAACCCAACAACTCTCATCCCCCGAGAACTCCATCCCCACAGTGAAGCATGCTGGTGGCAGCATCAACCTGTGGGGATGTTTTTACATCGGCATGGACTGGGAAACTGGTCAGATTTGAAGGAATGATGGATGGCGCTATATAAAGGGAAATTCTTGAAGGAAACCTGTTTCAGTCTTCCAGAGATTTGAGACTGGGACAGAGGTTCACCTTCCAGCAGGACAATGACCCTAAGCATACTGCTAAAGCAACACTTGAGTGGTTTAAGGGGAAACATTTAAAATGTCTTGGAAAGGCCTAGTCAAAGCCCAGACCTCAATCCAATTGAGAATCTGTGGTATGACTTAAAGATTGCTGTACACCAGCAGAGCCCATCCAACTTGAAGGAGCTGGAGCAGCTTTGCCTTGAAGAATGGGCAAAAATCCCAGTGGCTAGATGTTCCAAGCTTATAGAGACATACCCCAAGAGACTTGCAGCTGTAATTGCTGCAAAAGTTGGCTCTACAAAGTATTGACTTTGGAGGGGTGAATAGTTATGCACGCTCAAGTTTATTTTGTTGTTGCCTATTTCACAATAAAACATATTTTGCTTGAGTAGTTATTTACTTCAAAGTGGTAGGTATGTTGTGTAAATCAAATGATACAACCCCCCCCAAAATCAATTTAAATTCCAGGTTGTAAGGCAACAAAATAGGAAAAATGCCAAGGGGGTGAATACTTTCACAAGCCACTGTATAGTGTATATCCTAACACAATACATATCCTACACAATAGTTTCTTCTCATATTAAGAACAATTTCTATTCTTCTAGCCCACAGGTCCATCTATTCAAACTACAGGGACGATTCTAACCGCTGTCAAAGCTCTATGACTCCAGGGAAGTTTACCTACTTTACACAGATCCAACCTTGTGAGGGGCTCACTAACCTTCACACCTCGAGTGACAACGACAATCTCACCCCCTCCATGCCTGCATGTGTATGGAGGCAGTGAGGGAGGGACACATGGCATTGTGGGAAATGTAGTCAGAGTGTTGTCAAAGGCAGTACAGTAGGAAGTTAGACAAACGGATTCTCCAATAGAAATCCCCGATCACACTTGTAGGCGATGTCATGGCGACGTTGGCTAGCAAAGCTCATGCGAAGAAGCACGTCATCGAGTCTAACGGTCTTCTATCTATCCCATGTGCAGGCCGTCAATATCAAAAGGCCCTCCTTCGATATATAGTTGTTTTTTGACTAAAAGAAAAACATGTCAGTTTGTCACTTTCACGAGGTTGGAGTAATAACATGTTCAACTACTTAAGACATTGGCTCCAATCTTGGTTGTGCCTTTAGGATGAATTTTACACTTCTCTGATTGACTTCTCAAACCCCGGCCTGGTCTGTTTGGCAAGCGTTTCCGGACGTTTTGTGATGTTGTGCCTTCTGGGTTTAGACACTATCATAGATGGTGATGTTTTACTGTTACTACAGAAGGAAGAGGACAAGTGTGAAGCACCACATTCTGTAAGGCGTGTGACTTACGTAGCATGTTCTGAGGGACGGACTCTGTGCTGTATGCCGACGATATGCTGTTCTTCAGGAGCTGAGCTCTCTCTGACAAGCTACACACACACACACACACACACACACACACACACACACACACACACACAGAGAGAAGAGTACATCAGACAAACAAAAAGCATGCACACATTGACTCTGTACCGGTACCCCCTGTATATAGCCTCCACATTGACTCTGTACCGGTACCCCCTGTATATAGCCTCCACATTGACTCTGTACCGGTACCCCCTGTATATAGCCTCCACATTGACTCTGTACCGGTACCCCCTGTATATAGCCTCCACATTGACTCTGTACCGGTACCCCTGTATATAGCCTCCACATTGACTCTGTACCGGTACCCCTGTATATAGCCTCCACATTGACTCTGTACCGGTACCCCTGTATATAGCCTCCACATTGACTCTGTACCGGTACCCCCTGTATATAGCCTCCACATTGACTCTGTACCGGTACCCCCTGTATATAGCCTCCACATTGACTCTGTACCGGTACCCCATGTATATAGCCTCCACATTGACTCTGTACCGGTACCCCTGTATATAGCCTCCACATTGACTCTGTACCGGTACCCCTGTATATAGCCTCCACATTGACTCTGTACCGGTACCCCCTGTATATAGCCTCCACATTGACTCTGTACCGGTACCCCTGTATATAGCCTCCACCCCCATGTATATAGCCTCCACATTGACTCTGTACCGGCACCCCCTGTATATAGCCTCCACATTGACTCTGTACCGGTACCCCTGTATATAGCCTCCACATTGACTCTGTACCGGTACCCCCTGTATATAGCCTCCACATTGACTCTGTACCGGTACCCCTGTATATAGCTCCACATTGACTCTATAGCCTCCACATTGACTCTGTACCGGTACCCCTGTATATAGCCTCCACATTGACTCTGTACCGGTACCCCTGTATATAGCCTCCACATTGACTCTGTACCGGTACCCCTGTATATAGCCTCCACATTGACTCTGCCTCCACATTGACTCTGTACCGGTACCCCCTCCACATTGACTCTATAGTACCCCTGTATATAGCCTCCACATTGACTCTGTACCGGTACCCCCCTGTATATAGCCTCCACATTGACTCTGTACCGGTACCCCTGTATATAGCCTCCACATTGACTACCCCCTGTATATAGCCTCCACATTGACTCTATACCAGTACCCCTGTATATAGCCTCCACATTGACTCTGTACCTACCCCTGTATATAGCCTCCCATTGACTCTGTACCGGTACCCCCTGTATATAGCCTCCACATTGACTCTGTACCGGTACCCCCTGTATATAGCCTCCACATTGACTCTGTACCGGTACCCCTGTATATAGCCTCCACATTGACTCTGTACCGGTACCCCTGTATATAGCCTCCACATTGACTCTGTAGTACCCCCTGTATATAGCTCCACATTGACTCTATACCAGTACCCCTGTATATAGCCTCCACATTGACTCTGTACCCCCTGTATATAGCCTCCACATTGACTCTATACCGGTACCCCTGTATATAGCCTCCACATTGACTCTGTACCGGTACCCCTGTATATAGCCTCCACATTGACTCTGTACCGGTACCCCCTGTATATAGCCTCCACATTGACTCTGTACCGGTACCCCCTGTATATAGCCTCCACATTGACGGTACCCCCTGTATATAGCCTCCACCGGTACCCCCTGTATATAGCCTCCCATTGACTCTGTACCGGTACCCCCTGTATATAGCCTCCCATTGACTCTGTACCGGTACCCCCTGTATATAGCCTCCACATTGACTCTGTACCGGTACCCCCTGTATATAGCCTCCACATTGACTCTGTACCGGTACCCCTGTATATAGCCTCCACATTGACTCTGTACTACCCCTGTATATAGCCTCCACATTGACTCTGTACCGGTACCCCCTGTACCCCTGTATATAGCCTCCACATTGACTCTGTACCGGTACCCCTGTATATAGCCTCCACATTGACTCTGTACCGGTACCCCCTGTATATAGCCTCCACATTGACTCTGTACCGGTACCCCTGTATATAGCCTCCACATTGACTCAGTATACCCCTGTATATAGCCTCCACATTGACTCTGTACCGGTACCCCTGTATATAGCCTCCACATTGACTCTGTACCGGTACCCCCTGTATATAGCCTCCACATTGACTCTACCGGTACCCTGTATATAGCCTCCACATTGGTACCCCTGTATATAGCCTCCACATTGACTCTGTACCGGTACCCCTGTATATAGCCTCCACATTGACTCTGTACCGGTACCCCTGTATATAGCCTCCACATTGACTCTGTACCCCCCTGTATATAGCCTCCACATTGACTCTGTACCGGTACCCTCTGTATATAGCCTCCACATTGACTCTGTACCGGTACCCCTGTATATAGCCTCCACATTGACTCTGTACCGGTACCCCCTGTATAGCCTCCACATTGACTCCTACCCCTGTATATAGCCTCCACATTGACTCTGTACCGGTACCCCCTGTATATAGCCTCCACATTGACTCTGTACCGGTACCCCTGTATATAGCCTCCCATTGACTCTGTACCGGTACTCCCTGTATATAGCCTCCACATTGACTCTGTACCGGTACCCCCTGTATATAGCCTCCACATTGACTCTGTACCCCCTGTATATAGCCTCCACATTGACTCTGTACCGGTACCCCTGTATATAGCCTCCACATTGACTCTGTACCGGTACCCCCTGTATATAGCCTCCACATTGACTCTGTACCGGTACCCCTGTATATAGCCTCCACATTGACTCTAGCCTCCACATTGACTGGTACCCCCTGTATATAGCCTCCACATTGACTCTGTACCGGTACCCCTGTATATAGCCTCCACATTGACTCGGTACCGCCCCCTGTATATAGCCTCCACATTGACTCTGTACCGGTACCCTGTATATAGCCTCCCATTGACTCTGTACCGGTACCCCCTGTATATAGCCTCCACATTGACTCTGTACCGGTACCCCCTGTATATAGCCTCCACATTGACTCTGTACCGGTACCCCTGTATATAGCCTCCACATTGACTCTGTGTACCCCCTGTATATAGCCTCCACATTGACTCTGTACCGGTACCCCTGTATATAGCCTCCACATTGACTCTGTACCGGTACCCCTGTATATAGCCTCCACATTGACTCTGTACCGGTACCCTGTATATAGCCTCCACATTGACTCTGACTACCCCTGTATATAGCCTCCACATTGACTCCGGTACCCCCTGTATATAGCCTCCACATTGACTCTGTACCGGTACCCCTGTATATAGCCTCCACATTGACTCTGTACCGGTACCCCTGTATATAGCCTCCACATTGACTCAGTACCGGTACCCCCTGTATATAGCCTCCACATTGATCTGTACTGGTCTATAGCCTCCACATTGACTCTGTACCGGTACCCCCTGTATATAGCCTCCACATTGACTCTGTACCTGGTACCCCCTGTATATAGCCTCCACATTGACTCTACCGGTACCCCTGTATATAGCCTCCACATTGACTCTGTACCGGTACCCCCTGTATATAGCCTCCACATTGACTCTCTACCGGTACCCCCTGTATATAGCCTCCACATTGACTCTGTACTGGTACCCCCTGTATATAGCCCCGCTATTGGTATATAATGCTGCTCTTTAATTATGTTATTATCTTATCTGTTACTTTTTTTTTCTTCTTAAAACTGCATTGTTGGTTAAGGGCTTGTAAGTAAGCATTTCACTGTAAGGTGAAACACCTGTTGAATTCAGTATTTCACTGTAAGGTCCTCACCTGTTGAATTCAGTATTTCACTTTAAGGTCTACACCTGTTGAATTCAGTATTTCACTGTAAGGTGAAACACCTGTTGAATTCAGTATTTCACTGTAAGGTCTACACCTGTTGAATTCAGTATTTCACTGTAAGGTCTACACTTGTTGAATTCAGTATTTCACTGTAAGGTCTACCTACACCTGTTGAATTCAGTATTTCACTGTAAGGTCTACACTTGTTGAATTCAGTATTTCACTGTAAGGTCCTCACCTGTTGAATTCAGTATTTCACTGTAAGGTCTACACCTGTTGAATTCAGTATTTCACTGTAAGGTCTACACCTGTTGAATTCAGTATTTCACTGTAAGGTCTACACCTGTTGAATTCAGTATTTCACTTTAAGGTCTACACCTGTTGAATTCAGTATTTCACTGTAAGGTCTACACTTGTTGAATTCGGTATTTCACTGTAAGGTCTACCTACACCTGTTGAATTCAGTATTTCACTGTAAGGTCTACACTTGTTGAATTCAGTATTTCACTGTAAGGTCTACACCTGTTGAATTCAGTATTTCACTGTAAGGTCTACACTTGTTGAATTCGGTATTTCACTGTAAGGTCTACACCTGTTGAATTCGGTATTTCACTGTAAGGTCTACCTACACCTGTTGAATTCAGTATTTCACTGTAAGGTCTACACTTGTTGAATTCAGTATTTCACTGTAAGGTCTACACTTGTTGAATTCGGTATTTCACTGTAAGGTCTACACCTGTTGAATTCAGTATTTCACTGTAAGGTCTACACTTGTTGAATTCGGCGCATGTGACATTGTTTGAATTTTATTTTCTCAATACAGTTAGATGGTATAAAAATACCTTTTCCCATGAACCACTACTCCAGGGTCCTGAGCCTTAGCTTCAAGCTCCTGCACCTCATCAACCAGGTTCTTCCAGAAAGACCTCTTTACCCTGAGCGAGAGAGAAGAGAGAGATGTAAATTCTATTATAGAATGAAAGGGCTGTGTAAAGAGTAGTTGTTCCTCTGAAGCTAGCACTGTATGTATTAAGGTCTGGACTCACACTCTGAACGCCACGTCAAACAGCAGTGAGGTGACAGGGATGAAGAGGAGACTCATCCAGAACACTCCTGAGGTGAACAGCATCTCTGCCTGCAACACACACACGCACACACACACTTAAAACTTTCGACACGTGAATGGTAAGTTTGCTTCTGTGTTGCTTATTGTGCAACATATTTGTCCAACAAATGCATATTGTTGAACATAGAGTGATCCGTACTTTACCTGACCAGACATGTCTGGTGCAATAGCTATAACTGGCCACAAGGTGGAGTAGAGCCAGAAGAACAACACCCACAGGAACACACTGCCCCAGATGGCTATGTGACTGAACTACAGAGGGAGCAACAGAGCAGGTCAGGAAAAACATCACACTTTGCAATTGTTTCTCATCGTCATATTCTGAATGACAGAAATGGGAAGCCTACTGAACCCACCAGTGTCCATGATGAAGTCTCCAGTCCAGCTTTGAGACAAACGGTTATCACCACAAACTGGAGGACGGAGAAGAGAGAAAACAAGTCACTTTACCAGGCAACATTTAATGAGGATATAGAAAATCAGAGGTGTCGTGTCTTCTCTATCGAAGTCTTGCTACTGTGTGTATACTAAATTCAGAAACAATTTTACCAAAGTGTTTTCAGATATTTCATTGAGAGCTGGGAAGGCTATCCAAAAACAAACCAGACCTTTCTTTTGGGCATGCAGTCAACCTACCGTGTAAACCATATTTCCTAAGAGAAGATAGTCTGGAGTCTTCCCGTTCCAAGACACAGTATCTGGAATAAAAGAAACCAAACATGCAGGACTGTTTAATACTAGAACGGACCGAGACAGCTGGACAGACGGGACAGAAACACACACCGTGTTGGAAGATCAGCAGGGGTAGCCAGAAGAGGATGACAGAATGGAGGAGGCCGTTGAGACAGTGAGCCCAGAACACCTGCAGTGGGACAGGGGGAAACAAATGAACCAAGAGGGCCCAGTTCCAACTTCCAAATGGACTTAAAGTCCCTAATGCTATAAACATTTTGATTGTGCAGGCATTATTCGTTTATCTTTGAAAACTTGGTAAATGCCCAAATGTTGAAATGTGAAGAAAAAAAAAATGATTATGCAAATGTTACACGCCCAAATGCGTGCTGCTCAGGATTGATAAATGAGAAAGGCCCCTCGTCTCCTTTTCACAAGGCAATAATGACCGGGGTTAAATGGGTGGAGGTTGTACCTTGGTGTTGAAACCCAGTGCGTTCTGGGAGGTCTTGTAGAGTTCTGGGTATTTTAGCATGTTCTCTTTCTTGCAGCAGCGCTCAAATATACCCAGGGCCAGAGGAGGCATCGCTGTGAAGATCTATCACACACACACACACACGTACACACACACACACAAAGACTAAAAAGTGATACAGTCGTATTTTACCAGGGGGTAAATCAGAAGAACTCCATGTAAGGATTGAATAAGGAGTGTACACACACTTACCACATTGTAAAGACCAATGCACCAACGTTCAAATAGAATCTGACCAGAGAACCCGTTCACGATCGCAAACCAGATCTAAAAAAAACAAGATGAATGAGTGACTGAGGTTCTCTATTACACACTGACATCCATGTTGATCTCAAAGGGTTGCAGAATTATGGGAACTTTCACAAAATCCCAATGAGACATTAGAAGAAAAAAAAAAACTGGTTAGAGGATTTCCTGCTTATTCCTTCCAACCGGGACTTCTGGAAATTTACCAGAATTCTACTGAAGCAGCCCTATTGAAGCGGTCCTACTGAAGCAGTCCTACTGAAGCAGCCCTACTGACGCAGACCTACCGAAGCAGCCCTACCGAAGCAGCCCTACCGAAGCAGCCCTACCGAAGCAGCCCTACCGAAGCAGCCCTACCGAAGCAGCCCTACCGAAGCAGCCCTACCGAAGCAGCCCTACCTCTATGATGTACAACACTATGTTCTTGTAGAAACAGTACAGGATGCATTTGGACACTCGGTTGTAGTTCCACGCCCCATGGACTAGAAGAAGATTCCTCAGGTACTTAAACTGAAAAGACAGGGAACGAAACAGAGAGAGACATAAAGATAGAGACATAGCGAGACAGACGGAGCGAGACAGAGACCAGATGCCACATATTAGGGTTAGGTGATATCCACAATATCATATCGGCGATTTGCCCTTGTTAAATAATGCCATAAATTATATTATTTCCCCCTAAAAACCAGTCCTCAACTACATCCAGAAGTAATGATGTGTTAAGGTGATAAGAGGGGTTACCTGGGCGATAGAGGGGTTACCTGGGCGATAGAGGGGATACCTGGGCGATAGAGGGGTTACCTGGGCGATAGAGGGGTTACCTGGGCGATAGAGGGGATACCTGGGCGATAGAGGGGATACCTGGGCGATAGAGGGGTTACCTGGGCGACAGAGGGGATACCTGGGCGATAGAGGGGTTACCTGGGCGATAGAGGGGTTACCTGGGCGATAGAGGGGATACCTGGGCGATAGAGGGGTTACCTGGGCGATAGAGGGGATACCTGGGCGATAGAGGGGTTACCTGGGTGATAAGAGGGGTTACCTGGGCGATAGAGTAGTCTGAGGAGTTGGCGGCCTGCAGGCCCTCGTTGCCAGAGATGCCCACGCCAACGTGAGCCGTCTGGATCATGCCCACGTCGTTGGCACCGTCACCGACGGCCAGGGTGATCACCTTCACCTGCCTCTTGACCAGGTCCACCACCTCCGACTTCTGCAGTGGAGACACCCTGGGCACACACGTGATATTGAATCATCACTGAATATGATTGTTTATAGCAGGGCTCTCCAACCCTGTGCATGGAGAGATACCGTCCTGTAGGTTTTAACTCCAACCCTGTTCCTTGAGAGATACCGTCCTGTAGGTTTTAACTCCAACCCTGTTCCTTGAGAGATACCGTCCTGTAGGTTTTAACTCCAACCCTGTGCATGGAGAGATACCGTCCTGTAGGTTTTAACTCCAACCCTGTTCCTTGAGAGAGAGATCCAACCCTGTTCCTGAGAGATAGGTTTTAACTCCAACCCTGTTCCTTGAGAGATACCGTCCTGTAGGTTTTAACTCCAACCCTGTTCCTTGAGAGATACCGTCCTGTAGGTTTTAACTCCAACCCTGTTCCTTGAGAGCTACAGTCCTGTAGATTTTCAATCCAACCCTAAACTAGTGCACCTGATTCTAATAATTAGCTGAATCAGGTTAGTTCCAACTGGAGTTGGAGTGAACAGGAGTGTTGGAGTGAATACAACGACAGGAGGGTGGTTCTCCAGGAACAGGGCTGGAGTGAACACCGACAGGAGGGTGGTTCTCCAGGAACAGGGCTGGAGTGAATACAACGACAGGAGGGTGGTTCTCCAGGAACAGGGGAGTGAACACCGACAGGAGGGTGGTTCTCCAGGAACAGGGCTGGAGTGAACACCAACAGGAGGGTGGTTCTCCAGGAACAGGGCTGGAGTGAACACCGACAGGAGGGTGGTTCTCCAGGAACAGGGCTGGAGTGAATACAACGACAGGAGGGTGGTTCTCCAGGAACAGGGCTGGAGTGAACACCGACAGGAGGGTGGTTCTCCAGGAACAGGGCTGGAGTGAACACCGACAGGAGGGTGGTTCTCCAGGAACAGGGCTGGAGTGAACACCGACAGGAGGGCTTCTCTCCATCTTTAACAACAGTCTGAATGGAGGGCTCCTATGCTGTGATTGGCTACCTGCAGCAGATGACGGCCTTGCAGGATAGGGCCAGATCCAGGAAGTACTGGCGCACCTCGAAGCTGAGGGCGTACTTCAGCGTCTCGCCATCCATCACCAAGGCAACGTCGTTCTCCCTGTGGAGCGCCTCTCCCAGCATGCCACAGTGATGACTCAAAGCCGCTCGCGTCCCCTAGGATATAGTAAGATATTGAATGAATGCCATTTAGCAGATGCCTTTATTTTTTTTGTAGCTTTTTCTTTTTACCCCCTTTTTCTCCCCAATTTAGTGACAATTGGTAGTAGTTACTGTCTTGTCTCATCGCTGCAACTCCCGTACGGACTCGGGAGAAGCGAAGGTCGAGAGCCATGCGGCCTCCGAAACACAACCCAACCTAGCCACAATGCACGTCCAACCTGGAAGCCAGCCGCACCAACGTGTCGGAGGAAACACTGTACACCTGGAAGCCAGCCGCACCAACGTGTCGGAGGAAACACCGTACACCTGGAAGCCAGCCGCACCAACGTGTCGGAGGAAACACCGTACACCTGGAAGCCAGCCGCACCAACGTGTCGGAGGAAACACCGTACACCTGGCGACCTGGTCAGCATGCACTGCACCAGGACCGCCACAGGAGTCGCTAGTGCGCAATGAGACAAGGATTTCCCTGCAGGCCAAACCCTCCCTAACCCGGACGACGCTGGGCCAATTGAGCGCCGCCCCATGGGCCTCCCGGTCACGGTCAGCTGCGACAGAGCCTGGGCTCGAACCCAGAATCTCTGGTGGCACAGCTAGCACTGTGATGCAGATGCCTTTATACAAAGCAACTTAGACAAACATAGATTTTTTTGTACATGTGGTTCCTCTGGGAATGGAATTCTCGTCCGTGGTGTTGCTAGCGTCATAATAGTACATTTATGAACGACATGCTCAGAACAGAAAAGGCGTCATATCCAGTTGCTGTGGTTTGTTTTCTGTTGTTGACAACAGGAGGGCGAGATTGGGATTGACACCTACTTCTAGTGTCTCCTCGTTCACGACCAACAGCCCCATGTTCTTCCTCAGCAGCCTACACGAGTGACCTTGAGAGGCAGAGGGTAAGAAGAATTTAATTTGACGGTACTGATTCATAGTGGACCTAAGTGGGTCTGAAGCACTTTTAGTGTGTATTGGCAGGTGGAGTTGTGTGTGTGTGTGTGTGTGTGTGTGCCAGTCAGTCGGTCTGCCTCCTCACCTATATTGATGGCAGTCTCCTGCTTGTCTCCGGTGAGGATCCAGATCTTGATGCCAGCTCTGAGCAGAGTCTCTATGGTTTCGGGGACTTTGTCTTGTAGCTTGTCCTCTATGGCCGTGGCACCAAGCAACTGCAGGTTCTGGAGAATAAAAAATACAAGTGAAATACATTTCAAATACTTGAGGTGCACTTGATATAGCTTACCTGGTCCAATGGAACCGGTGGAGCAGCAGCGAAAAGTACAAATTCTTCCCACCCTGCTTTCAGTCAAGCTTAAATCAAACACGTAAAGATATGGAGGCAGCCTACACCCATGCCACATCGTAGCTACATCATGAAAACTCTAGAGAAAGAATGCATTTTGTATCGTCTTACGGGAAACTCTGTCACTTTATGATAGTATTTTCTGACAGACAGAAGGCACAGGGTCCTTTAGAAGAAAAAAAACAGTTGTAGGTCTACGGTGTGTCTTTATTTTATTGTAAAGATGGGTTCTTCTATTGGTTACCCTCTCGATGAGCTCATAACTCTCCTCCATTTTCAGAGCTCGGTTGGTAAGGGAGGTGGCGGCTCTCTGGTACAACTCAGCCCACTGCTCGTATGACTCCTCTGAGATGTTGGTCACAGCGTAACACAACGTCCTTAGTCCTGACAAAACACACACAGAGCGAGAGAGGGACAGACAGAGAGAGATAATACAATGCTCCTGTACAGTACAGATCTGAGAGAATTGGATACGTATAACAAACATAGTGATAAATTCAGCCCAGCCAATCAGAGGGCAAGGTGGAGCTTTTACCATATAGGTTAAACCTATCAGATCTAACCAGATCATTACGAAAACATGAAATAACAACACTATACTTGCATGTGAAGAGGTTCATTGGCTAGCTAGTCCTACTCTACTCTGGGGCGGCAGGGTAGCCTAGTGGTTAGAGCGTTGGACTAGTAACCGAAAGGTTGCAAGTTCAAATCCCCGAGCTGACAAGGTACAAATCTGTCGTTCTGCCCCTGAACAGGCAGTTCCTAGGCCGTCATTGAAAATAAGAATTTGTTCTTATCTGACTTGCCTAGTTAAATAAAAGGTAAAATAACAATGCAGTTGGAATGCGTGAGAACAGTGGAACTGTGGCTCACCCTCTGTGGCAAACTGCTCCAGGTGGTTGAGAGTGATGTCTTTGTACTTGGAGCTGTCCGCCAGTCTTTCGTAGATGACAGAGTCCTGTCAGAAAACCCACCCAGATTGTTGCAACAAACGTGGCTAATTCTTTGTTTTTTAACCACAAATGGACATTGCACTGCTGCAAACTCATTTTATTTTTTGTATATTTCGAACATTTAACTTTGAGCTAATTTACAACATGCATTTAATTTACACTGAACTTTTCCAAAAGGTCCTCATTAATAGTTTGTAATAGAATAAGAAAACAAGTGTGACTATCATGAGAAAGAAGAATATGGCAAACAATTATTTCCTTCAAATGCATTGTATCTGAAAGCAACAAAATATATAATTTACACTCAGTGACCAGTTTATTATGTACCAGGTCAGACACACCTTTGTCTCCAGAACAGCCTGAATTCTTTGTTCAGATACGCTGTGGAGTTGAACCGTTGCTCCCAAGCCATTACACCATAACCACCAGCCTGTACCGTTGACACCAGGCAGGATGGAGCCATGGACTCATGCTGCTGACGCTAAATCCCGACTCTGCCATCAGCATGACAACAGGAACCGAGATTCATCAGACCAGGCAATGTTTTTCCACTCGTCAATTGTCCAGTGAGGGTGATCGCGTGCCCACTGGAGCCCTGTTTCATGCTGATAGGACTGGAACCCTGTGTGGTCGTCTGCTGCAATAGCCCATCTGTGACGAGGACCGACGAGTTGTGCGTTTCGAGATGCCGTTCTGCACACCACTGTTGTACTGCGCCGTTATTTGCCTGTTTGTGGGACGCCTGTTAGCTTGCATGACTCTTGTCCTTCTCCGTCCACCTCTCATCAACGAGCTGTTTTCACCCACAGGACTGCCGCTGACTGGATGTTTTTTGTGTTTGTCCGTTCTCAGTAAACCCTTAGACGCTCGTGTGTGTGAAAAGCCCAGAAGGCCGTCTGTTTCTGAGATACTGGAACCGGCATACCTGACACCGACAATCATTCCACACTCAATGTGGCTTAGGTCACTCGTTTTTCCCATTCTAAAGTTCAATCAAACAGTAACTGAATGCCTCAATGCCTGCTTTATATAGCAAGCCACAACTCAATGTCTGTAGGAGTGAATCATTTGCGAACAGGGTTGTGTACCTAATAAACTGGCCTCTGAGTGTATATCAAGAGCAATTTGTTCCAGAAGCAAAAAACATTAAAAAAGGCTTTTACTAATATAATCCATTTTAGCAGCTGAGAAAAGTATGTTGCAATAAAAAAATGCAGAAATAGCAAATCCCAACGTTAGAACATAAACTACTATAGACATAAATAGGTAGGCCACATAATCCAATATACTATATTCATCAACATAGATAATGAGAATGTCAAGAGAAGATCATTAAAATTCAATATTAAATCAAATGTCCAGATAGGTCGTTACGATAGCAGGGGTAGATAAATGTTAGGACTAGCTTTGGTTTGTTGCAGTGACTCTCTGTGCCAAGACCCTTCAGTCCTGGTGCTGATCCTCTTCAGTCCGGGTTCTGTGGTTATTCTCTCCTCTGCATGTTCGCATACAGTGGGGGTTGAGTGTCTCTCTGAGGAGACGTGTACGTGTCAATGGCGTAGTCCCTCACACTTGCCAGTGTGTCGTACTCAAGGGACCTGGACATTATGTTCACAGCTGTGTACGTGTCATTGTTGGGGTCAGGGTGAACACTACGTGTGACTTATGGTATCCACTCCTCCTGTGGACCGCCTCTTCAGAATCCAGTAGATGAGGACTAGAAGAGCTCCGGCATCCAGGACAGACCCCCACCACAGGAACCCAGGCAGACACTGGAATCTGGAGAGATGCTACAATGATATCATCTCAGCGCTGGAGTTCACTGTCCTCAGAGCGGAGGTTAGTGATGAGATAACTGTGTCCGAATACACTTTGCCTAAGTTGTATTATTGAAATAACAAGTATAAAATGTCCACTGCAGGGTTGGCATCACTGCTGCAGTTCAGAGTCACTGAACTGCCCTCCACTACTTCACCAGAGGGACCGATTGACACAAAATGTGTTTTTTTGGCCATATCTGACATAGAGTCTCTTCAGGAGAGTGGAGATCCTCACCGCCCTTTACAGCACAGGAGTAGCGGCCTGTATCCTCAACGCTTACCGGGTCTAGGTACAGGCTGTTGGAGTAGGCATCACTCTTTGGTACAGGCTGTCTGTTTTTATACCAAATAAAGTTTGTGTTGAGATCCAGAGTACATTTGATACGGCATCTTAGGACAACTCTCTCCTCCTCGGACACAGACGTAGGATCCATCGCAAACAGGAGGTCTGTGACAGTCAGGATAACCCCAGGACTGGCAGCGTATTCCTCAGAAAGTGTTGTTCCTAATCTGAACCTGTACCTCAGCTGAGTCACTCTCTCAGGCCTTTAAATTGCCAGCATGGAGTCACTCCCATTGTTCCCATGGTATTCCACACGACCAGCGTAGTCTGGATTCAGTCATGGCAGCTAGCATTTCTTAATTAACCAAATCTAAAATGAGGCCAAATCAGGAAGTACAATCGCCCTTCAAAGAATGTGTAAAAAGCAAACTCTGCAGTTGCATTATGTTCATTTGAGGAACACATAAAAAATATAAATGTGTGTGTAGTCTTGGTCCTCCATACTAACCGCTCCTTTGCAGTAAAGTCGGATCCTCCCGGACGGTGTACGCATGATGACCGACATCCTTTTGCGATCGCTAAAGAAAGAGTCAAGATCAGGGTTTACAAATGAGAACCAAGAGACAAATACAGTCCAACAATAGACAGGACACATCTACAACGACTCATCAAATACATACAAAAACTACCTTGTAAATTCGAGGACATTCAGCAACTCAAACCTTTGCTCTGTTCCCAGCTGTAAACAAAGACAAACAATGGCATGTGTTCCTATACAGTAATGTGTAGCATAAATAGCAGCTATAAATCCAAACTATTCATCTAAATATAATGGCTCTGATTCAAACAAACATTGTTTAACTCTAATTCTGCATCACATAATACATTGGTTCCACTTACAGCGTGTATGATGACTGAGTCTGGGGTTCGTCCAGAGAACACAAAGCCCAGGCTGCTGGCTGCTCTCACCAGGGCCGCTTCATCTAGACAGGGGAAAGGAACATCGTAATAAAGTCAACTTGAGACTGTTGGGGATTTTCAAATTCAGGAGTGAAGCTGTAGAATCATTCTAGAATCAAAGATTACACTGTACAACGTCATAAAGGCAATAGAAGAAGAGGTGGAATATATTAAAATAGGTGTAATACACTAGAAGAGGTGTAATATATATATATAGTACACGGGGTGTAATATAGTACACGGGGTGTAATATAGTACACGGGGTGTAATATATATAGTACACGGGGTGTAATATAGTACACGGGGTGTAATATAGTACAAGGGGTGTAATATAGTACACGGGGTGTAATATAGTACACGGGGTGTAATATAGTACAAGGGGTGTAATATAGTACAAGGGGTGTAATATAGTACAAGGGGTGTAATATAGTACACGGGGTGTAATATAGTACACAGGGTGTAATATAGTACAAGAGGTGTAATATAGTACAAGGGGTGTATATAGTAGTGCTTTGGCAAAGTGGGTGGGGTTATATCCTGACTGTTTGGACCTGTCTGGGGGTATCGTCGGACAGGGCCAGAGTGTCTCCCTCCTGTCTCAGCCTCCAATATTTAGGCTGCAATAGTTTATATGTCGGGGGGCTACGGTCAGTCTGTAATATCTGGAGTGTCTCTCCTGTCTTATCCGGTGTCCTGTGTGAATTTAAGTATTCTCCCTCTAATTCTCTCTCTTTCTCTTCTTCTCCCTCTCTTCTCTCAGAGGACCTGAGGACTACCTGGCCTGATGACTCCTTGCTGTCCCCAGTCTCAACTGTTCTGCCTGCGGCTATGGAACCCTGACCTGTTCACTGGACGTGCTCCCGCACCTGCCGTCTCTAACTCTGAATGATCGGTTATGAAAAGCCAACTGACATTTTCTCCTGAGGTGCTGACCCGTTGCACCATCTACAACCACAGTGATTTTGATTATCTGACCTACCTGGTGATCTATGAACGTTTGAACATCTTGGCCATGTTCTGCTATAATCTCCACCCGGAACAGCCAGATAAGAGGACTGGCCACCCCTCAGCCTTTCTAGGGTGTTTTTCCTAGCCACTGTGCTTCTACATCTGCATTGCTTGCCGTTTGGGGTTTTAGGCTGGGTTTCTGTACGGCACTTTGTGACATTGGCTGATGTAAAAAGGGCTTCATAAATACATTTGATTGATTGACAATTTAGTAGAAGAGTTGTAATATAGTAGAGGTAGAAGAGGTGTTATGTAGTAAAAGGGGTGTAATCCAATGCATTTGAGAGCTACCTGGGGAAGAGGCCTGATAGACTATAGTGTCCTCAGTCTTCTCAGGAACAGCAGTGTGGCACACAGCCATCATGGTCAGAAAGTCTTGGATAATAGTGGCTGTGGGCTGGGCGCACAAACACAATTAATACACAAAAAAAAGAGATTTTAAAAAACAAAAACCACGTTGATACTGACAGCTAGTACATCGTCTAATGTTATGTACTGACGTGATCATTGTGGAGATTCTCCGGTAAGGTCGGATCGCCAAAGCCCTCTTCCTCAGGACTGTCTGTGTTGTGCCTTTCAGACAACAACAAAAACTAATATTACATTCTGACATGTTTGGTTTATCTACAATTTTAAATATGTTTACAATTGGGATGAGAATAAAGATCTGTCCTACACCACATAACTGTGTGGACAAGCACTACAGTAAAAGACAACGAGATACAGTTGAAGTCAGAAGTTTACATAGAGTTATTATAACTCGTTTTTCATCCACTCCACACATTTCTTGTTAACAAGCAAGTTTTGGCAAGTCGGTTAGGACATCTACTTTGTGTACGACACATCATTATTCCAACAATTGTTTACAGACAGATTATTTCACTTATAATTCACTGTATCACAATTCCAGTTGGTCAGAAGTTTACATACACTAAGTTGACTGTGCCTATAAACAGCTTGGAAAGTGCCAATAAATTATATCATGGCTTTAGAAGCTTCTGATAGGCTAATTGACATAATTTGAGTCAATTGGAGGTGTACCTGTGGATGTATTTCAAGGCCGACTTTCAAACTCAGTGCCTCTTTGCTTGACATCATAGGAAAATCAAAAGAAACAGCCATGACCTCAGAAAATAAACTGTAGACCTCCACAAGTCTGCTTCATCTTTGGGAGCAATTTCCAAAAGCCTGAGGGTACCACATTCATCTGTACAAACAATAGTACGCAAGTATAAACACCATGGGACCACGCAACCATCTACCGCTCAGGAAGGAGAAGCGTTTTGTCTCCTAGAGATGAACGTACCTAGGTGCGAAAAGTGCAAATCAATCCCAGGACCACAGCAAAGGACCTTGTGAAGATATTGGAGGAAACAGGTACAAAAGTATCTATATCCACAGTAAAACGAGTCCTATATCGACATAACCTGAAAGGCCGCTCAGCAAGGAAGAAGCAACTGCTCCAAAACCGCCATAAAAAAGCCAGACAATGGTTTGCAACTACACATGGGGACAAAGATCATACTTTTTGGAGAAATGTCCTCTGGTCTGATGAAACAAAAATAACTGTTTGGTCATAATGACCATCGTTATGTTTGGAGGAAAAAGGGGGATGCTTGCAAGCCGAAGAACACCATCCCAACCATGAAGCATGTCGGTGGCGGCATCATGTTGTGGGGGTGCTTTGCTGCAGGAGGGACTGATGCACTTCACAAAATAGATGGCATCATGAGGCAGGAAAAGTACGTGGATATATTGAAGCAACATCTCAAGACATCAGTCAGGAAGTTAAAGCTTGGTCGCAAATGGGTCTTCCAAATGGACAATGACCCCAAGCATACTTCTAAAGTTGTGGCAAAATGGCTTAAGGACAACAAAGTCAAGGTATTGGAGTGGCCATCACAAAGCCCTGACCTCAATCCCATAGGACAATTGTGGGCAGAACTGTAAAATGTGTGCGAGCAAGGAAGCCTACAAACCTGACTCAGTTACACCAGCTCTGTCAGGAGGAATGGGCCAAAATTCACCCAACTTATTGTGGGAATCTTGTGGAAGGCTACCCAAAACGTTTGACCAAGTTAAAAAATGTTCAAGGCAATATTACCAAATACTAATTGAGTGTATGTGATAAAAGAAATAAAAGCTGAAATAAAAATCACTCTCTACTATTATTCTGACATTTCACTCTCTTAAAATAAAGTGCTGATCCTAACTGACCTAAAACAGGTTATTTTTTACTAGGATTAAATGTCAGAAACGGTAAAAAGCTGAGTTTAAATGTATTTGGCTAAAGTGTATGTACACCTCCGACTTCAACTGTACCTATCCAGCAAAGTACATAGTATTATTCATGCTAATTCATGCCTATAAAATGGTTGGATTAACGCAGGTCCTTCTCACCCGTAGGCGACACCTGCGATGGAGCACTTTTTAAACTGCATCACGTTGCAGGTGAGGGTGCCTGTTTTGTCAGAGAAGATGTATTTGACCTGACCCAGTTCCTCGTTTAGGTTGGACGTCCGTGCCACGGCAGAGGTATCCGTAGGCTCATAGTGCATATCCATGTCCTGAACACACACACACACACACAAACACATTCACATCCCCAATAGGCTTTGCAGTACAAACAAGATGTGGAGAAAGTCATTGCATAAATTGAATGTCCCAAATCTACCATAGTACGGACATCAATTTCTATGCTCACTCACGTGTACTAGATCAAATTCCATATTTGCCAAAACTTCTCACCAAGCTTTTGAAGTAGATACATTTACTCCTGTGGTATTATTCCATTTGAACGTCTACTTAGAGTGTTCACTACCAGAATTAAATTGAAATAGACCGCCACTCTGAGATACCAAGTTAGAGGCTGTGTAGTGCAGTGATTTTCCCACCCAGTTGATGAAGTAAGAGGCTGTGTAGTGCAGTGATTTACCCTCCCAGTTGATGAAGTAAGAGGCTGTGTAGTGCAGTGATTTTCCCTCCCAGTTGATGAAGTAAGAGGCTGTGTAGTGCAGTGATTTTCCCTCCCAGTTGATGAAGTAAGAGGCTGTGTAGTACAGTGATTTTCCCACCCAGTTGATGAAGTAAGAGGCTGTGTAGTGCAGTGATTTTCCCTCCCAGTTGATGAAGTAAGAGGCTGTGTGGTGCAGTGATTTTCCCTCCCAGTTGATGAAGTAAGAGGCTGTGTGGTGCAGTGATTTTACCTCCCAGTTGATGAAGTAAGAGCCTGTGTAGTGCAGTGATTTTCCCTCCCAGTTGATGAAGTAAGAGCCTGTGTAGTGCAGTGATTTTCCCACCCCCAGGTTGAGTGATTTTCCCACCCAGTTGATGAAGTAAGTAAGAGGATGAAGTGTAGTGCAGTGATTTTCCCACCCAGTTGATGAAGTAAGAGGCTGTGTAGTGATTTTCCCTCCCAGTTGATGAAGTAAGAGGCTGTGTAGTGCAGTGATTTTCCCACCCAGTTGATGAAGTACGCCTGGATGAACTTGATGACCTCCAGGGTGACCAGTAGACTGATGGGGATGAGGTTGTTGAAGAGGATGATGAAGGTGAGGAAGTTGAGGCCAAAGTTGGCAGCGCCACCATCTGGTAGGAAGGAGTTAGAGCAAGTTACACAGAGAAGTTACCTTTAATCTAATTTGAATACAGGTGCCACATAAAAACCCTTTATTTAGACCTGGGACATGTTCACTAGGGATAAAACGGTGCAAACACTCGTTTTTTGGTTTTGCTACAGTATGCCTTTAAAACATGACTAGCTAGGTGGACACATTGTTTACCATGGGCCATGGAATTCACATATAAAATAATCTACAGCTCTTACTTCTAAACAAGCTCTATTTTAACAAGCTCTTACTTCTAAACAAGCTCTATTTTAATGAGCAACGGGGTCAAAGTCACTAGTCTGGGGGATACAACCAAAAACATTTCTACAGGCCTCAGAGAAAGGTTGTTACCTGGAGATGCTAAGATTACAGTGGTAAAGAAATAAAAACAACATGTCATTACATTTACTGAGAGGGTAATGGTTCATGTAAATTATTATATATCAGACATTTGCTGGGTACTAAATTGGGATCATACACAAGTTACAGTTGATATTATCCAATAATTGGTATTAATTCATTGGTATTATCCAATAATATATCAGTCTGATAGAAAGTGCCTCCATGACCATATCCATCCTACATCACGTTGTACAAATAGAATAAAGTAAAGCAAAGTAAAATAAGTAGAATAGCGCAAAGTAGAATTTAACTTTAAGTAATAAAACATAACGTAACATAAAGTAACTTACCATAAAGTAACTTACCATAAAGTAACTTACCATAAAGTAACTTACCATAAAGTAACTTACCATAAAGTAACTTACCATAAAGTAACTTAACATAAAGTAACTTAACATAAAGTAACTTAACATAAAGTAACGTGACTCACAGTTGAGGTCCATGTACCAGGCGAAGTCCCCGTACTGGGTCTTCCAGAGTGTCTGTCCGGCCGAGCAGACCAGGGAGATGGCCAGCAGGCAGCCGAACAGCGCCAGGATCAGGGTGTTGGTGATGTGCTCCACGCTGGACAGCTTGAGCGGAGGCCGCGTGCTGTTCTGCATCAGCTTGGTGTCGTGCCCTGTGTACACCACCATGCCGTTCACCCACTGGGTGTTCCGGAGCCGGGCTCCACGGAGAAGGATCTGCTCCGGACCTAAAGGGACGGGACTGGGGAGAACGAATCGGTGGATATCAGATTTATTGCAACCCTAGGAAGTAGTGATTCACACGAAGCTGTGTCAGAGGGTGGAAACTTCCTGAAAGGACTGTATGAAAGAATACTGAGACAGAACTTTTCCTTGGCACTGTGCTGTTGAATGCTCTATGGAGGTCTAGCTGGGTTACTGTCGCTGTAGAAAGGGCTAGGACCTATACATATATATATATATATTATATTAAACTTCCTGAAAGGACTGTATGAAAGAATACTGAGACAGAACTTTTCCTTGGCACTGTGCTGTTGAATGCTCTAGGAGGTCTAGGCTGGGTTACTGTCGCTGTAGAAAGGGCTAGGACCTATATATATATATATATATATATATATATAAATAATTGATTGATTGATAGACAGGTAGATCTCTCTCACCTATGACCCTCTAATCGGATGACGCCTACAAAGTCGTAGAGGTGGCGATTGGGGCTTTCGCACTCCATGCACCCGCTCAGCCGCGACAGACTATCAACATCCTTGTCATGCGCTGTGACCTGAAGACCCTGGTTGGGGAAGGAAGAGGTGCAGGGGTTGAGTTGACGAGCTTGACTCCTCCTATCTGGGCCACAATGTAACGTAATAAGTGGTATGTTTGGTGTGTCTGTGTGGATGAATTAAGAACCTTCACCTGTCGTATCTTTAGGTTGGTCTCCCCGTCTAAATTGGAAGTCTCGATGTAGCACATAGCATGTGGCTCGCTGGTGAAAAGAAAGTGGCCGTCAAAACAATCTAGAATGCATCTAGAATGGTGTTCACAGAAGTTATCTAACAATAGGGACAGAGATGGGTAAGAAAATAGGTCCAGGGAGAGAACAACAATGCTACAGTAGCCATAGCAACAGGGAGACAGTAAAGCACTAAACTCCAAGATGAGTGTGCTCTGTGGTCTAATAACTAGGTTTGTTATCAGTACAATAACCTAGCTAGTCCTTTGATTTTAGATAGTAACGTAAAGAGGAAGAGATGCCTGGTACAAACAGAGATCGTGCCAACAAGGGGAGCAGTCCCGCTCCGCAGGATTCAAGTATGACACGGGGCATTTGGCATTTAGCATGTTCAAATAATTAAGTAGGATCCTTTCTTCCTCTTGTGTCCTTTACAACCACGTGGACTAGTAAAAAGGTGATAGGTGCAACACTGTACAAAGGGTTTGATTTCAGCCCCAATGCCAGTAGACTACAAGACCCCGACCTGGACGCCAGCAGGACGAGGTCTGCCGGGAGGTGGTCCCCGTCACTGGCTCGGACTACGTCCCCGACCGTCACCTAAGTTACCCGCAAAAGAACGTACCAGGAGCGAGCAGGCAACGGTAGGGGGTGGGGACAGAAACATGGGCACACAGGCAGACAGACACATTGACAGACAGAACACAGGGAACGGTCGAGGTGGGGGGTGGGAACAGAGACATGGGGCACAAGCAGACCGACAGAAAACAGGGAACGGTCGGGGTGGGGGGTGGGGACAGAGACATGGGCACACAGGCAGACAGACAGAACACAGGGAACGGTCGGGGTGGGGGGTGGGGACAGAGACATGGGGCACAAGCAGACCGACAGAAAACAGGGAACGGTCGGGGTGGGGGGTGGGGACAGAGACATGGGCACACAGGCAGACAGACAGAACACAGGGAACGGTCGGGGTGGGGGGTGGGGACAGAGACATGGGGCACAAGCAGACCGACAGAAAACAGGGAACGGTCGGGGTGGGGGGTGGGGACAGAGACATGGGCACACAGGCAGACAGACAGAACACAGGGAACGGTCGGGGTGGGGACAGAGACATGGGCACACAGGCAGACAGACAGACAGAGACATGGGCACACAGAGACACATTGACAGACAGAACACAGGGAATGTCGGGAAGGGGAGAGGAAGGGAAAGAAAGAGTGAGACTACTTCAAAACAAGATATCAGAACCACTAACACAGATAGCGTGACCTACTGAAGCTAGAAGGGAACAGAGGTTACTGAAGCCTAAAGCAGAGAGGCATAACCACAACAAACTACCAATCTACCGTCTGTGATTCTAGCGCTACCTGGAGGACAGCACGATCGAGTCTGCAGGGATGTATTCTCTCCCATTTAATGTGACTACATCTCCCACCTATACCTGCAAAGAACACTACGGCAGTTACTAGACATTATGTAGATAAACACACACTCAGCAAAAAAATGAAACGTCCCCTTTTCAGGACCCTGTCGTTCAAAGATGATTCCTAACAATTCAAATAACTTCACAGATCTTCATTGTAAAGGGTTTAAACACTGTTTCCCATGCTTGTTCAATGAATCATAAACAATTCATGAACATGCACCTGTGGAAAGGTCATTAAGACACTAACAGCTTACAGACGGTAGGCAATTAAGGTCACAGTTATGAAAACTTAGGACACTAAAGAGGTCTTTCTACTGACTCTGAAAAACAAGGAAAGATGCCCAGGGTCCCTGCTCATCTGCGTGAACGTGCCTTAGGCATGCTGCAAGGAGGCATGAGGACTGCAGAGGTGTCCAGGGAAATAAATGGCAATGTCCGTACTGTGAGACGCCTAAGACAGCGCTACATGGAGACCGTACAGGCAGCTGATTGTCCTCGCAGTGGCAGACCACGTGTAACAACACCTGCACAGGATCGGTACATCCGAACATCACACCTGCGGGACAGGTACAGGATGGCAACAACATCTACCAGGAATGCACAATCCCACCATCAGTGCTCAGACTGTCCGCAATAGGCTGAGAGAGGCTGGACTGAGGGCTTGTAGGCCTGTAGTAAGGCAGGTCCTCACCAAACATCACAGGCAACAATGTCGCCTATGGGCATAAACCCACCATCGCTGGACCAGACAGGACTGGCATAAAGTGCTCTTCACTGACGAGTCGCGGTTTTGTCTCACCAGGGGTGATTGTCGGATTCGCGTTATCGTCAAAGGAATGAGCGTTACACCGAGGACTGTACTCTGGGGTGGGATCGATTTGGAGGTAGAGGGTCCCTCATGGTCTGGGCCGGGGTGTCACAGCATCATCGGACTGAGCTTGCTGTCATTGCAGGCAATGTCAACGCTGTGCATTACAGGGAAGACATCCTCCTCCCTCATGTGGTACCCTTCCTGCAGGCTCATCCTGACATGACCCTCCAGCATGACAATGCCACCAGCCAAGCTGCTTGTTCTGTGCGTGACTTCCTGCATGACAGGAATGTCAGTGTTCTGCCATGGCCAACGTAGTGCCTGGATCTCAATCCCGTTGAGCACATCTGGGAACTGTTGGATCAGAGGGTGAGGGCTAGGGCCACTCCCACCAGAAATGTGTGGGAACTTGCATGTGCCTTGGTGGAAGAGTGGGATAGCATCTCACAGCAAGAACTGGCAAATCTGGTGCAGTCCATGAGGAGGCAATGCACTACAGTACTTAATGCAGCTGGTGGCCACACCAGATACTGACTGTTACTTTGATTTTGACCCCCCTTTGTTCAGGGACACATTATTCCATTTCTGCTAGACACATGTCTGTGGAACTTGTTCAGTTTATGTCTCAGTTCTTAAATCTTGTTATGTTCACACAAATATTTACACATGTTACGTTTGCTGAAAATAAAAGCAGTTGACAGCGAGAGGACGTTTCTTTTTTCCCCTGAGTTTACATGTGTTTAAATCATTAGCTAGGTCTAAATCCTAAGTCTCTCCCCCTAATGAAGAATAAACTACTAGGCAATGTAAAATATGACAACATAAAATATGACAACTTAAAATGTACACCCTATTCAGTGACAGACTGTTGCTCAACTTAACCATTGAATCACTAGACATCAAACAACAATTAGGGTTTAGCCCATCTGAAGGCAGAGGAACGTAAGCAGAAAAGACCTGACTCTGGCCTGATATTGAGTGACATACCTTCTCCCAGTGAACAATCTCCCATGTTCCATTTCTCAGAACTGACAAAGAGAGAGAAGGGAGAAATAGGGAAACAGGAAGAGGAGAGGGGGGGACAGAGAGAAAACTATGTTAGCAAATCCTGATATTAAAATCTGTCCAATAACCTACACCTGTTTGAAAAGCAGTAATAAGATCAATCATTTCAACAGTTTCTTACCTTGGGCCTCCTTCCTGTTGACCACCCTATCTGCTTTGTGACGTTTCTGTTGGGAAGAACATTCAAAAGTGAAATTATCTCTGTCCAATGTTTTATTGTATGTCAAGCATCCTTCATCCAAAGGACCTTTTTATGGAATCAGTTTCAAGAAAATCAAAAACCACACGGTCAGTCGAGTACAAGCATGACTTTCAGACATGCCCATGCCCACTTGGGCACGTTTTCAGAGACCACATAACGGATGTCCTCTCTATATAAATAGAGATATATTTAATGTCATTCTAGTTCTATGGTCCTCACCAGATCCTCAACGATCTCCTTCAGGGCTGCCACCAACAGGATGAGGATCAAAGGAACCAGGGTAGTCCACCGTCCTGTGGGAGAAACATCTGGAATTTGCTACCAGGAGAATGGAAACAGACATAGTTAGTCTGTGTGTTAAATCGATAGTTAACCCTTTTTTTTTTTTTTACAAAACCGAATTTCGATTAAGTCGTTTAATAAGGTAAAACCTAAAAAAAAAAAAAGTTAACTATCCATTTAACAACCACAATGTGTGTCTGATAGGTGAGAATTTCTGTCTGCTAAACAGTGCTGAAATGTGCAAAATACACTGTGTAATTATTTAGACCCACCTGCAGTAGTGCAATGAACAGGAAGAATGAGTTAGCAGCCCTCCTGAACTGAGCGTATAGGAATCGAGGCAGGAAGGTAAGCGCATTGTATTTGGCTGTGCTGGAAAAGGCGAGAGAGAAACCCACAACAATATTCAGCAGCACGGTAGAGAAATTATCAGGTGTTTACTTAGAATTGACTGGGCAAAATGGTCATTACAAACTAATAACACAGGCCTACAAATTAGTTTACTTATAAAATGTAAACACTCAGGCTACCTGACGTGATTGGTGCAGAACTTAGTGAGTTGAGGCTGATTGATGAATATAAGTCTGGCATCCTCAAGGTCAGCTATAGAGGTCCTCGATGTAGCTTCCTCAATCTTCTCATATCCTATGGGATAACGGTAAAAAAGACATCTTGCCCCATCAAGGCTTTAAAACAACTGATAGGCTTTTAACATACCAGGTTTCTGTGTGTAATTACTTTCTCCTGCACATTCAACCATGTTGCAAGACCATCGCCACCCTGTATGGCACTGGCCTATAGGCTAAATAGATTAGAGTGTCTAAGAAAAACAGTGCATCTTCTCGCACTCCTACAGTGTAAACTCATTTAGACACAATCAATGATGTATATAAGCCCTAGATTGCATTTTGCTATGTATTGGCCATTAGGAGGATTTGAACGCACGATCGGCCATATTGGCCCTCCCTAGTAGGAGCAGTCTGTCATAGGAATAAATAGAATTATACTGTATTTCAATTAAAATTTTGAGGGACAAAAATCACATGTACAGTATTTAAATATTTTTGTTGTAGCGGGGACAGTAACATTAGTAATCTCAGAAAAATATACATGAAGGAAAATGTTTTTTTAAATTTATTTTTTTATGTTTAGCTCATATAATATAATTTTAAAGTATGCATTAAGGTGTTTGCAATAGAAATTTTTTGGCAAAAACAAATGTAGACATTAATGAATGAATTTTGGGGAAGTGCCAAGATGGAGGCACGGTGGAATCAAAACAGCACCCCCATCAGTCATCTAGTGTATATATATAAATCATTGGGCCTAATCCTGACTATCTGCAGGAGCTACAGAAGCTTACACTACACACAAATCTTCCATTGACATCAATGCAAACCTGAATCATAATAATTTTAATTCAAATCTTTAGTTAGACCAACGACACTTTCACTGCAAAGGCTGTGGAACCTTCAAAACCTAGCTAGGCCCATTTAACAGTCAACAGACAACAAAGAGCTTAATTCAGTGCTCATGCCCACATAAACATGGTGTGATCTCATGAGACACGAAGAGCGATTTTGCCCACACAGAATCCTCATACAGTACAGTATAACCATGACAAAGACAATTGATTCCACTGTTACTCATGCATTACTCTGTCACTGCACTGTCTTCAAGAGGAAATTGGGGGAGAAATCAAGGGCCTCTGTCATTAGCTGGTACAGCCCTTGCTTTCTTAGTGAATGCAAGATTTGGAGACAACGGAGTGAATTGAATAGACGATCACGGTCATCAACATGACCATATAAAATACAGCCAATAACTTCTGAGGGTTTTTGTGCTTCAGTTCAGAAAATCCTTAACAGGATATAATATCTTGAGCGAGTCCATATAGACACATGCACTGATGACCGTCTGAACTGCATTTCCTCATCAGACTGGTTCAGTGACTAGCTACGTCTCTGACAAACACAGGGAAGGACAGCAGGGTTTAGGAGCATGATCCTTCAGATTAATGTGTAATCAGTAGTGGAGGAGCCTTTGCCCTTCGACCCTTAAGGTGTGGGTTGGAAAAGCAGCACAGAAATAGGCTAGACATTAGACAGAAAGTGTAGTGCAAGTTGAAATGCTGTATATTGTTCAATTCTCTAGCAAACACCATGCATACTAATTTTCACAATGATGTGATATGAAAAAACATTTTCTATCAACCCAGCTAGCTAATTCACAATCATATCTAGCTAGAGAAACGGTAACTAACGTTAGCTAGTCAGTGAACATTATGTTAATTGAGATCTTAATTTAATTTTTTTTTTTTTAACATATCCTAAAACTAGCTAGCCAGTCTAGGAGTAGTAGTGCATCAATGGAGTATATGATAAGACGAAGAACACCTACCCCCCAACCGTGAACGGAGGTCCGAGAGAGTTCTTTCGATAGGCATCTCACCACAGTGAAAAGCACCTGACAGTGACCACAACCAGCAGTGACAGGGCGCCAGATGGCTTGTTTACGGTAGCCAAGCTAGCAACGTTAACGTCAGCTACGCCAAAAACACTCCTTTCTGAACTACCACTACGAACTTAGGTAATGAAGCTAGTAGGAGTTCATTCGTTACAATATCAAGTCGACCTGAGCCGTTAAATCATTTTTTCCCCCGTTCCCTTCATTTTGTAGATTTCAGTGAAAATGCATTATCATATCAGCATTTTATCAACAATGCTCAACAACAACAAAAAGTACTTCCGTGTCACGGAATTCCCGCAAATGTTCAAAATAAAAGCCCCCCCCCCACGTAATAGTATAACACTTTCAATAACCTGTGTTTATTCATGGTATATGCAAAATAATTGGATAAACATTTAACAATGATTAAAATGTATTCATATTTAAGTGACATTTGCAATGTTCCAAAGTCAAATAAATGTCCCCAATGCACATCACTGTATATGGAAGACATATTGGCGTGTAGAGCAAAAACTATTCTACGTGCCACATTAAAGGTATTGTAAGGAATACTCAGTAGGGTCTGTGGAATGTATATATAGTGTCATTTCATGGGGCACTGAATAATACGGAGTGAATAATTTACTCCACCCATTCGATTCGATACAATGCGATTCCATTTATATGGAATGCTTATGTCTTTCAGATGGGACGTTAAATGGGTGTTCTGACTCTCTGTGGTCACCAAAGATCCCATGGCAGTTATTGTAAGAGTAGGGGTACTAACCCCGGTGTCCTGGCTAAATTCCCAATATGGCTCTAATACCATCATGACCTCCTAATAATCCCCAGCTTCCAAGTGGCTCATTCATCCCCCTCCTCTCCCCTGTAACTATTCCCGAGGTCATTGCTGTAAATGAGAATGTGTTCTCAGTCAACTTAACTGGTAAAATAAAGCTACAATGAAAAAAATTATAGAGCAAAAACTATTCTAGGTGCCAAAGTAAATGTGGGATTGAAATTACTCAGTAGGGTCTATAGAATATATATATATGGTGTTATTTCATGAGGGACTGAGTTCTATATTCCCATCAACACATTTTACTCCACCCACTCATTTGGTCTCAATACACTACACTGAGTGTACAGAACATTAGGAAAAACCTTGCTGGAATTGAGTTGCATCCCCTTTTGCCCTCAGAACAGTCTCAATTTGTCCGGGCATAGACTCTACAAGGTGTCGAAAATGTTCCGTAGGGATGCTGACCCATGTTGACTCCAATGCTTCCCATAGTTGTGTTAAGTTGGCTGGATGGGTGTTGGACCATTCTTGATACACACGGGGAAACAGCTGAGCGTGAAATACTCAGCAGCGCTGCAGTTCTTGACACACTCAAACTGTTGAACCTGGCACCTACTACCATACCCTGTTCAAAGGCACTTAAATCTTTTGTCTTGCCCAATCACCCTCTGAATGGCATACACAATCCATGTCTCAATTGTCTCAATGCAAAAAAAATCTTATTTTCATCTGTCTCCTACCCATCATCTACACTTGAGCCTTGGTTTCTCAAATGACTGCCTCGCCTGGTTCACCAACTACTTATCAGACAGAGTAGTTGTCCTGTCTGATCCAATTCTCCTGTCTTATCTGGTTCCTGTGTGATCTTTGGTATGCTCCCTCTAATTCTTCCATCTCTCTCTCTCCTCCCGGAGGACCTGAGCCCTAGGAGCATGCCTCAGGACTACCTGGCCTGACAACTCCTGGCTGTCCCTGTCCTCAATCCACCTGGTCTTGTTGCTGATCCAGTTTCTGCTGTTATGTCTGTGTAGCGTGGTACGTTCTGCGTTGTGTACTTTTTAATTAAGACACTGTCACAACTGGCGGTCTGCTGGTTGAATTATTTTTTATTTGCCCTGCACACGAAGAGACAACACACAATATGTTAGCCCTTGGCGCAGTCATAGCTCTCAGGCACCTGCGCAAGCACATGGACACTCACTCAAACACTGTCCCAAGTACTCAAAAGTTACAATAGATACCCTAGTTAGCGAGCTTGGTGAAACTTGTTAACATAAATCTTTATATTGTCCACATTGTAAAAAACTTATGGTTGCATAATAGCACATTGTGTAACATTACCACGGTTTTATATAGAACCATTTCGGAGCCAAGGACAACATACCTTGCTATGCCGAAGGTCAGGCAAAAGAGAACAATAAGGGGGTATGGAAATACAGAACCCGCGATGGACCAAACCAAAATATACAAAACTTTTACAATCACATGTATGTACAATATTGATATGAAAAAGTGTTTGTACACTAAATAATAACATTAGCTATGCAGCTGTAATAAAACAAAACACACTGAATTATTATTATTAACATCCCCTCTTGACCTGGCCTATTTGAATTGGTCCTTGTGTGCAATTTGGTGCATAATCTAGGGGAACAACATCATGCTACATCTGCAGCTATGGAACCCTGACCTGTTCACCGGTCGTGCTACCTTGTTTCGAGCCTCTCTCTCCCCCTCTCTCACGCTTTCTCCCACTTTCTCTCTCTCTACCACACGTCCTGTGTCGACTTCTAAATGCTTGGCTATGAAAAGCCAACTGACATTTACTCCTGAGGTGCTGACCTGTTGCACCCTCTAGAACCAATGTGATTATTATTTGACCCTGCTGGTCATCTATGAATGTTTGAACATCTTGAAGAACAATCTGGCCTTAATGGCCATGTACTCTTATAATCTCCACCCGGTACAGCCAGAAAAGGACTGGCCACCCCTCAGAGCCTGGTTGCTCTCTAGGTTTCTTCCTAGGTTCCTGCCTTTCTAGGGAGTTTTTCCTTGCCACCATGCTTCTACATCTGTATTGCTTGCTCTTTGGGGTTTTAGGCTGGGTTTCTGTATAAGCACTTTGTGAAAACTGCTGATGTAGAAATGGCTTTATACATACATTTGATAGATAATATTATTTATCTTATATAAAGTAGTAATTATCTTTAGTTTAGGTTTTTCCCTGATGCCGTTATAATTTTATAATTTCATTTCAGCATAAGGAACTATGTTAAGTTGCAAAAATATATTTTTTCATCATAGCTTTTTAATGCAGACTTTTATTTTGAAGGCAAAACCGGAATACCGAAAGTCTTAATGCTGCTACATGGATGAATGTTGCTGCCATGACGCTAATATCACAGATATATGAGACAGATAATTCACTGGATGTATAAATGTGAGACATCCGGTTGAAGTTTCTTTTCCCTGCCAAATATGGTAGTGAGAGGAAGCCCAGTGTCTGGCAGTGGGAGAAGACTGAGCTAGATGGATTTTGGCCGAGATTCTGTTATTATTCTCATAAATAAAACATTTGATCTCCATACAGTTTTCTTTTTCCAAAACTAGAATCTATATCAAACAGAGTGCACTAAATTTGGTAGACTTGACTTACCTAATTGCTTATAGAGATTACTTTGTTTAGGACGAGTGCACGAGACAGTGGCCGTTTTCCTAATGAACGTCATGCATATTCCGTAAGGCACAAATGGTCTTCATCCTCTTCTTGGCTGTACCTAGCTTGTCCCAAGTAGATATATAGCTGGCTAGTTAATTCACACACACACAAAAAAAGCGAAAACAAAACGTACTGGGCTTAAATAGCTAGAAATCGATTTATTTTCAAGTTTTCCCACTACTAGTACTCCCTCTGTCAATCAACTTTTTTTCACAATAAGAAACATTTGTCATCAATAAATACTTTGTTTATTGTAAAATGGAAAGGGAGAAAAATCCCTTTTCCAGTTTCCAACAGATGTTGAAAGGTATGTAATACATAATGAGAAGATGCAATTGGAGTAATTATTGCATGGTGAGACCCACATCGTTGGCTGTGTAATCAGTAGTGGGCTGTATCCATGACAACCCATATAATTAATCACCAAAGCTATGATCACTGTTGGATAAAACATGCTAGCTACCAGTAATGAAACAAATCTAGAGCTGGTTTTAACACAACTAGCATGAGGCAGCATGGTTAGCTAACATTAGTTTACCATTGTGCCCAGCCATATTACATCCAAGCTGCACAATCAATAGAAGCTATTTGTGACACTGGATCATTGCAAAGTAATTTATCGAGCTGTTGAACACCATTAAGTAACTCTTACATTATGGTTGATGTCTGTAAAACATTGTATAGGCAAGTACTTATGTTCTGTTGCCCTATGATCAGATAAAGTAAGAATATCACAAAATATAGTCTACTATAATCATATGCATCTTCAGAAAATAGACAACACTCAAAAGGCTGTACATTTATTAATTGCCTGTTAACATGGTGAAAAATATAGAACATATCAAAACCATGAAAGTAGAGCATTTGATCACATTGTGCATGTATCCCCTCAATAGGATAATGGAACTAAAAAGAAAGATATACACCATGTGTAGCATAAGAGCAGAGCTCCAACACATCTATCAGGTTTCAGAGGGCAGCAACTGAACATGTTTCATAGGATAAAGTGTGGGTCTTTATTGTGATGTTTCATAGGGCAGGATAAAGTGTGGGTCTTTATTCTGATGTTTCATAGGGCAGGATAAAGTGTGGGTCTTTATTGTGATGTTTCATAGGGCAGGATAAAGTGTGGGTCTTTATTCTGATGTTTCATAGGGCAGGATAAAGTGTGGGTCTTTATTCTGATGTTTCATAGGGCAGGATAAAGTGTGGGTCTTTATTCTGATGTTTCATAGGGCAGGATAAAGTGTGGGTCTTTATTGTGATGTTTCATAGGGCAGGATAAAGTGTGGGTCTTTATTCTGATGTTTCATAGGGCAGGATAAAGTGTGGGTCTTTATTCTGATGTTTCATAGGGCAGGATAAAGTGTGGGTCTTTATTCTGATGTTTCATAGGGCAGGATAAAGTGTGGGTCTTTATTCTGATGTTTCATAGGGCAGGATAAAGTGTGGGTCTTTATTCTGATGTTTCATAGGGCAGGATAAAGTGTGGGTCTTTATTCTGATGTTTCATAGGGCAGGATAAAGTGTGGGTCTTTATTCTGATGTTTCATAGGGCAGGATAAAGTGTGGGTCTTTATTCTGATGTTTCATAGGGCAGGATAAAGTGTGGGTCTTTATTCTGATGTTTCATAGGGCAGGATAAAGTGTGGGTCTTTATTCTGATGTTTCATAGGGCAGGATAAAGTGTGGGTCTTTATTCTGATGTTTCATAGGGCAGGATAAAGTGTGGGTCTTTATTCTGATGTTTCATAGGGCAGGATAAAGTGTGGGTCTTTATTCTGATGTTTCATAGGACAGGATAAAGTGTGGGTCTTTATTCTGATGTTTCATAGGGCAGGATAAAGTGTGGGTCTTTATTCTGATGTTTCATAGGGCAATAAAAAAATAAAAAAATACAATATACTTGCAGTAGGACCGCTTAACAACTACATCATACCAGTCATCCAACAACTACATCATACCAGTCATCCAACAACTACATCATACCAGTCATCCAACAACTACATCATACCAGTCATCCAACAACTACATCATACCAGTCATCCAACAACTACATCATACCAGTCATCCAACAACTACATCATACCAGTCATCCAACAACTACATCATACCAGTCATCCAACAACTACATCATACCAGTCATCCAACAACTACATCATACCAGTCATCCAACAACTACATCATACCAGTCATCCAACAACTACATCATACCAGTCATCCAATAACTACATCATACCAGTCATCTAACAACTACATCATACCAGTCATCCAACAACTACATCATACCAGTCATCCAACAACTACATCATACCAGTCATCCAACAACTACACCACACCAGTCATCCAACAACTACATCATACCAGTCATCCAACAACTACATCATACCAGTCATCCAACAACTACATCATACCAGTCATCCAACAACTACATCATACCAGTCATCCAACAGATTCCCATTCAGAGCGACACACAGAAGCATCCAGGGTCAATGCCCTGCTCAAGGGCACGTTGACAAATCTGCCACCTGGCCAAAAAACGTGAACCCCAACCCTCCAAGATCCCTTCCCCACAGTTCCCCAATAGCTGTCCCAACACCATTTGAGATCCCTCCCACAGCCTCAGTCTGGTGCACTCACGTGAAAGGTAGCTACGTTCCACTTCATTTGTACAGACAAAGGAATTGTCCGGTTGGAACATTAATGAAGTTTTATGTTAAAAACATCCTAAAGATTGATTCCATACTTAGTTTGGCATGTTTCTACGGGCTGTAACTGAAATGTTTGAACTTTTCGCCCGACGTTCGGCGCGACCTGAACGCGTTTTTGGATTTGTTTACCAAACGCCCTAACAAAAGAAGATATTTGGACATGATGGACATTATCGAACAAATCATTTATGGTGGAACTGGGATTCCTGGGAGTGCATTCTGATGAAGATCATCAAAGGTAAGTGAATATTTAAAATGCTATTTCTGAGTAATGTTGACTACCCAATATGGTGGGTATCTTTTTGGCTGCTTTGTTGTCTAAAGGCTGTACCTAGATTATTGCATGGTTTGCTTTCTCCGTAAAGTTTTTTTGAAATCTGACACAGCGGTTGCATTAAGGAGAAGTTTATCTAAAGTTCCATAGTCGTATCTTTATCAATGTTTATTATGAGTATTTATGTCATTTGATGTGGCTCTCTGCACAATCACCGCATGTTTTAGAACTACTGAACGTTACGCGCCAATATAAACTCAGATTTTTTATATAAATATGAACTTTATCAAACAAAACATACATGTATTGTGTAACATGAAGTCCTACGAGTGTCATCTGATGAAGATTATCAAAGGTTAGTGATTAATTTAATCTCTATTTGTGCTTTTTTTTTTGAGTGCTCGCTTTGGCTGGAAAAATGGCAGAATTTTTCTGTGAGTTGGTGGTGACCTGACATAATCGTTTGTGGTGCTTTCACTGTAAAGCCTATTTAAAATCGGACACTGTGGTGGGATTAACAACATGATTACCTTCAAAACGGTATAAGATACATGTATGTTTGAGGAATTTAATTATGAGATTTCTGTTGTTTTGAATTTGGCGCCTTGCACTTTCACTGGCTGTTGTCATATCGATCCCGTAAATGGGATTGCAACCCTAATAAGTTTTAAGACATTGAGTGCATCGGTAAGAGAAGCACGCCAAGTTACACTCATGATTAGGCCTTTACGTCATCATTCATTCAGGTTAGTGATTAATTTTATCTCTATTTCTGCTTTTTGTGACTCCTCTCTTTGGCTGGAGAAATTACTGTTTTTTTCTGTGGCTTGGTGGTGACCTAACATAATCGTTTGTGGTGCTTTCGCTGTAAATCCTTTTTGAAATCAGACACTGTGGCTGGATTAACGAGAATTTTATGTTTAAAATGGTGTAAAATATTTGTATGCTTGAGGAATTTTTATTATGAGATTTTTGAATTTGGCGCCCTGCACTTTCACTGGCTGTCCTAGACAGGTTAAGTACAAATTCTTATTTTCAATGACTGCCTAGGAACAGTGGGTTAACTGCCCTGTTCAGGGGCAGAACAACAGATTTTTACCTCGTCAGCTCAGGGATTTGATCTTGCAACCTTTTGGTTACTAGTCTAACACTCTAACCACTAGGCTACCCTGCCGCCTCTACACTCTAACCACTAGGCTACCCTGCCGCCTCTACACTCTAACCACTAGGCTACCCTGCCGCCTCTACACTCTAACCACTAGGCTACCCTGCCGCCTCTACACTCTAACCACTAGGCTACCCTGCCGCCTCTACACTCTAACCACTAGGCTACCCTGCCGCCTCTACACTCTAACCACTAGGCTACCCTGCCGCTACCCTGCCGCTACCCTGCCGCTACCCTGCTGCCTCACAACATTGAAGTGTAAGGGACCTCCAGTATATTTTTAAATAGACTGGGTCTTTATACTGTATTTTCCATCTGTCTTGTTTTAATAATAGAGAAATCAGACCTTCCTGTTGAGTACCTGACAGACTACCATCTCTATAGGAGTAGTTTAAACAATCTAACAATGGAGCTTTTAGTATATAAAAAAATACTTGATATACCTGTATCCTACCGGTATGTCATCAAGCCCTGGGGTTTTTTCAGACTGAAAGTATTTAATCACCTCAACAAGTTCTTCTTCTGTAATTTGGCCTTCGCACTGACCTTTCTGTACATTTGTTAGTTTTCCATTTTTTTTATTATTTGGAAATAATTCCTTACCATAATCTTCATTCATTGGGAGAGGATGAGATGGAAAAGAGAACATCTGCCTAAAATAATTAGCTTCCTCTTTTAAAATATCATTCGGAGAATCATAGATGACTCCGTCTTCAGTAACGAGTTTCTGCAAATTATTTTTGTTAGCGTTCCTGTGTTGGCGATTCAGGAATAATTTTGTGCATTTTTCTCCATATTCCATCCAGTTTGCTTTATTTTTGTAATAGATTACATTAGATCGTTCTTGAATAAGTTCCTCAAGTTCTTTTTGTTTTTCCTCCAACTTATTTTGTATCTCTGTAGTATTGTTTTTATTGCTATGTACCTGTATTATTAGTTCATGGATTTCCCTTGTTAGTCTTGTCTCTTTCGCCAGAAACTGCTTTTTTATTATTCATGAATATTGCATTGAATCACCCCTGAAGGTACATTTAAAGGTATTCCAAACAATAAGGGGATTTGCTGAACCTATATTATACTGGAAAAATTCAGTTATAAATTATTTTGTCTTAGTTAAAAATAAGTTGTCCTCCAGTAAACTTTGATTAAATTTCCAATATCCCCGTCCACGTGGAAATTCCATAAGACGTATGTGAAGGCCAATTAGATGATGATCCAATCGCATTCTGTCTCCTATTAAAACTTTTTTAACCTTTGATGCAAGAAACAAGAAAGTAGTCAAGACGACTAGCTTGATTAAGTCTTCTCCATGTATATCTCACTAGGTCAGGGTGTTTTAGTCGCCAAATATTCACTATTTCTAATGTGTCCATAAAATGTGTGATTTCCTTAAGGGCACGGTGATGATAGTTTGTAGAGTGATTACCTTTATGGTCCATTGAGGTACGTAACACTGTGTTATAGTCTCCTACCATAATGATTAGATCATCTGTTGCCTGTAAGTTCAATAAATGTCACAACTTCCGCCGAAGTCGGTCCCTCTCCTTGTTCGGGCAGCGGTCGACGTCACCGGCCTTCTAGCCATCGCCGATACACTTTTAATTTTCCATTTGTTTTGTCTTTGTTTTCCACACCTGGTTTCAATCCCCAAATTACTTGTTCATTATTTAACCCTCTGTTCCCCCATGTTTTTTTGGGAGTGATTGTTTGTATGTATACGGTTCGTTATTGTGGGCTAGTTTATTGTGTTGTATATATTTGATAGTCTTGAGGAAAGTACGTTCATTACTCATATCTGCTGTCCTGCGCCTGACTCCTCCACACCAGCTACACACAGGCCGATTACAGAATCACTCACCCACGAATGGAGTCAGCAGGAGCAGACACCCACTCTCTGGCGATAGAGAAGCGCGTCCAGCAGCACGCAACCATGTTGCAATGCCTGGGCACCGCCATGGATCGCGTGCTGCAGACGATGGATTGTTGGGAGAGAGGAGGAGGATTTCCAGCGCCTCACCCAGCCCCACTATCGCCGACCCCACTGTCCACACCTCCTTCACCCGGTCCCAGCGGGATTCGGCTCACGCTCCCGAGGGAGTATGATGGGACGGCTGCCGGATGCCAGGGGTTCCTACTCCTGCTGGAAATCTACCTGGCGACCGTCCACCCGGCTCCTTCTGTCTGCTCTCGTCTCCTACCTCTCAGGCAAAGCCCATTACGCAGAGTTCACCCGTCAATTTTGGGCAGTTTTTGGGTCGAGCGGCGTGTGAACATCTGTTCCACCTGAGGCAGGGGACGAGGAGCGCGCAGGATTTCGCATTGGACTTCCGGACCCTGGCTGCCAGCGCGCGAGGACGTCCATCGGGAGTTGGCCTGCCGAGATACCACCATCACGTTGGACCAGCTGGTGGACCTGTCCATCCGGCTGGACAACCTGCTGACTACCTGCTGCTCGCTGACGTCCTGATTGGGGCCTGTCAGTTCCATCCCCAGCACCTCCGCTCTGACGCCCATGGAGCTGGGAGTTGCTGCGCTTGCTACGACCAGAGAAGGGGCCATTCCCTGCACCATCTGTGGCTGCAGAGGGCACACTGCTGGTCGGTGCTGGGGGGGTTCCTCAGGGAGTTGTGTCACCCCAGGTGAGTCGGCACCAGGCTCACCCAGAGCCCCCTGTTGCTCACATGTATGTGTTTATTACATTTCCTGAGTTTTCCCCGCATTCCCAGCATAAGGCACTCGTAGATTCAGGCGCAGCTGGGAATTTTATTGATCGTTCTTTTGCCCATAGTTTAGGGATCTCCTTGTTCCTGTGGATATGTCCTTCCCTGTGCACGCCCTAGATAGTCAACCACTAGGGTCAGGGCTCATTAAGGAGGCCACAGCTCCACTAGACATGGTTACGCAGGAGGGTCACAAGGAGATAATCAGTCTCTTTCTTTTTGATTCTCCTGCGTTCCCCGTGGTGCTGGGCCTACCCTGGTTGGCCTGTCATGACCCCAGGAAAGACCAGGTCTCCACCGTGCGCATCCCCTCAGAATATGCTGATTTGGCTCTCGCCTTCTGTAAGAAGAAGGCGACTCAATTGCCACCCCATCGACGGGGGGATTGTGAGATAAATCTCCTGGTAGACGCAGGAGTCACATGTATCCTCTGTCACAGGAGGAGACGGCGGCTATGGAAACATATGTCTCCGAATCCCTGGGGCAGGGATACATTCGGCCCTCCATTTCACCTGCCACCTGGAGTTTATTTTTTGTAAAGAAGGAGGATGCAGGTCTGCGCCCATGTATTGACTATCGGGGTATCAATCAGGTCACTGTGAGGTACAGATACCCGCAGATACCCGCTGCCTCTCATCGCCAGTGCGAGTCAAGGCACTATGAGTACCTCGTCATGCCGTACGGGTTGATGAATGCTCCATCAGTCTTCCAGGCCTTTGTTGAAGAGATTTTCCGGGACCTGCACGGGCAGGGTGTAGTGGTGTATATCGACGATATTCTGATATACTCCGCTACATGCGCCGAGCATGTGTCCCTGGTGCGCAGGGTGCTTGGTAGATTGTTGGAGCATGACCTGTACGTCAAGGCTGAGAAATGTCTGTTCTTCCAACAGTCCGTCTCCTTCCAAGGGTACCGCATTTCCACTTCAGGGGTGGAGATGGAGAGTGACAGCATTTCAGCCGTGTGTAATTAGCCGACTCCCACCACGGTAAAGGAAGTGTAGCGGTTTCTGGGGTTTGCCAACTACTACTGGCGGTTTATCCGGGGCTTTGGTCAGGTAGCGGCTCCCATTACCTCACTGCTGAAGGGGGGACCGGTATGACTGCAGTGGTCGGCTGAGGCAGGCAGGGCTTTTGGTAACCTGAAGGCTCTGTTTACCTCGGCTCCCGTGCTGGCTCATCCGGATCCCTCGTTGGCGTTCATAGTGGAGTTCATAGTGGAGGTGGACACGTCCGAAGCTGGGATAGGAGCCGTGCTCTCTCAGCACTCGGGCACACCACCAAAGCTCTGCCCCTGTGCTTTCTTTTCGAAGAGGCTCAGCCCGGCTGACCGAAACTATGATGTAGGGGAACGGGAGCTGTTGGCTGTTGGCAAGGCTCTGAAGGCGTGGAGACATTGGCTTGAGGGGGCTAAACACCCTTTTCTCATCTGGACTGACCACCACAATCTGGAGTACATCCGGGCGGCGAGGAGACTGAACCCTCGCCAGGCAAGATGGGCCATGTTCTTTACCTGTTTTGTTTTCACTCTGTCCTACAGACCAGGTTCCCAGAACGCTAAGGCAGACGCACTGTCCCGGATGTATGACACAGAAGAGCGGTCCATGGATCACACTCCCATACTTCCGGCCTCTTGCCTGGTGGCACCGGTGGTGTGGGAGTTGGACGCGGACATTGAGCGGGCGTTACGCACAGAGCCCACTCCTCCCCAGTGTCCAGCTGGGTGTCTGTACGTTCCGTCTGCTGTCCGCGATCGTTTGATCTATTGGGCCCACACGTCACCCTCCTCTGGTCATCCTGGCATCGGGCGGACGGTGCGTTGCCTTAGTGGGAAGTACTGGTGGTCCACCTTGGCCAAGGACATGAGGGTTTATGTTTCCTCCTGCTCGGTGTGCGCCCAGTGCAAGGCCCCTAGGCACTTGCCCGGAGGGAAGTTACAACCCTTACCCGTTCCACAACGGCCGTGGTCGAACCTGTCAGTGGACTTCCTGATGGATCTTCCTCCCTCACAGGGCAGCACTACGATCCTGGTCATTGTGGATCGGTTTTCTAAGTCCTGCCGTCTCCTCCCTTTGCCCGGTCTCCCTACGGCCCTACAGACAGCGGAGGCCCTGTTCACTCACATCTTCCTGCACTACAGGGTGCCTGAGGACACGTCCAGAGTATGGAGGGCATTCATGGAACGTCTGGGGTTCTCAGTCAGCCTCACCTCAGGTTTTCACCCGAGAGTAACGGGCAGGTGGAGAGAGTAAACCAGGATGTGGGTAGGTTTCTGCTTATGACCGGCCAGGGGAGTGGGCAGCGTCCATTCCCTGGGCAGAGATGGCCCAAAACTCACTCCTCCACTAACCTCTCCCCCTTCCAGTGCGTACTGGGGTATCACAAGGTACTGGAACCTTGGAATCAGAGCCAGATCGAAGCTCCTGCAGTGGACGAATGGTTTTAGCGCAAGGAGGAGACCTGGGACGCTGCTCATGTGCACCTGCAACGGGCCGTGAGGCGGCAGACTGCCAATTCCCTTTCTATAGCCTTACATTGCTATTACACTGGTAGTACAGTATATTCCCTGTTTATTCTGTTCTACAGAAAACAACTACAACGCTTCCACTAACACTACTACTAGTCTCCCTCTTCTGGTTGGCTCTCTCTCTCTCTCTCTCTCTCTCTCTCTCTCTCTCTCTCTGTGTGTGTGTGTGTGTGTGTGTGTGTGTGTGTGTGTGTGTGTGTGCCTGTGTGTGTGTGTGCCTGTGTGTGTGTGTGCCTGTCTGTTCGGTGTGGCAGTAAAGTGTGAGTTGTACCCCTGTCACAAGCTGGTCATTATCAGTCCTCTTACCAGGACACCTCCAATGGAAATCGGTACCTCTCTCAGAGACCACCACTTGGTGCATGGCCCTCGGAAGGATGTGGGGAGGTGCTGAGGAGTATCTTTCTCCACTCATACAGGAGTGATAAAGGCCTGAGTCACATTTATCAGGGGGTGTACACCCTCAGCAGCCCTACTTCCTACGGCTATGACATGCTGGTGCTCTTTTTCACATCCCTTTTTTAGATGTAACAATGAATGGATAATTCTAGATATTAGAATGGGTCATTTTTTCTATTTGAATGAATAATTCTAGATATTAGAATGGGTAATTCTAGATATTAAAATGGGTCATTTTTTCTATTTGAATGAATAATTCTAGATATTAGAATGGGTAATTTTAGATATTAGAATGGGTAATTTTTTCTATTTGAATGAATAATTCTAGATATTAGAATGGGTAATTCTAGATATTAGAATGGGTAATTTGTTCTATTTGAATGAATAATTCTAGATATTAGAATGGGTAATTCTAGATATTAGAATGGGTAATTCTAGATATTAGAATGGGTAATTCTAGATATTAGAATGGGTCATTCTAAGAATGGAACATTCGAGGACTACAGCAGACAGTGTGACCCAGACTCTGACCAGTGTTCCAATTTCCATCATCTTTTGCACCAAGCATCACTACTCTGGTGTTTGCCAAAGGTTAAATTCTAAATGATTCTTGATATGCGTAAAGCTGACTGCTCCTATAGTTTTTGGACTTCGCTTGGACCGGAAACCATGAAATTGATTTGATCTTTGAAAATCATTCCATTATATTAAATGAAAACATATGCAAAGTTAAGTTAGGGCACTTTCCCCAGCTGAATCCCTACCCCCCTACCAGAAATACGCTGTTAGTAATATGTTGGCTTGATCAAATGTCTCAGTTTTGAAAAGCAATGCCACTCTTGTGATTAAAATGGCTATTAATATCTCTAGGGCAGAAATCCAGGGATAATAAAGAGCTGGATGACATGAACCACACACTGTACTGCTTATAGGTGATTCATAAACACTCCAAAGGTTAAAACAATAGCATTTAGTGCCAACATCTGTCGTGTATAGGTCACGGACACAGTCGGAAAATGGAATGCAACATGTTTTCTCTCGAACACAACCATATCAAGAGGGGTGAATGTAATGTCAACTTATTCTCCCCCCACACCTACCTTGTTGCATGATGTCGAAGCTTTAGACCACCATCTGCAGTCCACTTTCCTGTACCAGTCCTCCTTCCTGTACCAGTCCTCCTTCCTGTGTCAGTCCACCTTCCTGTACCAGTCCTCCTTCCTGTGTCAGTCCACCTTCCTGTACCAGTCCTCCTTCCTGTGTCAGTCCACCTTCCTGTAACAGTCCTCCTTCCTGTGTCAGTCCACCTTCCTGTATCAGTCCTCCTTCCTGTATCAGTCCTCCTTCCTGTACCAGTCCTCCTTCCTGTACCAGTCCTCCTTCCTGTACCAGTCCTCCTTCCTGTGTCAGTCCACCTTCCTGTACCAGTCCTCCTTCCTGTGTCAGTCCACCTTCCTGTAACAGTCCTCCTTCCTGTACCAGTCCACCTTCCTGTAACAGTCCTCCTTCCTGTACCAATCCTCCTTCCTGTATCAGTCCACTTTCCTGTGTCAGTCCATGTTCCCGTAACAGTCCTCCTTCCTGTATCAGTCCTCCTTCCTGTGTCAGTCCACACTCCTGTACCAGTCCTCCTTCCTGTACCAGTCCTCCTTCCTGTGTCAGTCCACCTTCCTGTACCAGTCCTCCTTCCTGTATCAGTCCACTTTCCTGGATCAGTCCACCTTCCTGTGTCAGTCCTCCTTCCTGTATCAGTCCACTTTCCTGTGTCAGTCCACACTCCTGTATCAGTTCTCCTTCCTGTATCAGTCCTCCTTCCTGTGTCAGTCCACCTTCCTGTATCAGTCCACCTTCCTGTATCATTCCTCCTTCCTGTATCAGTCCACCTTCCTGTATCAGTCCACCTTCCTGTATCAGTCCTCCTTCCTGTATCAGTCCTCCTTCCTGTATCAGTCCACTTTCCTGTATCAGTCCAATTTCCTGTATCAGTCCTCCTTCCTGTGTCAGTCCACCTTCCTGTGTCAGTCCACCTTCCTGTGTCAGTCCTCCTTCCTGTATCAGTCCTCCTTCCTGTATCAGTCCACTTTCCTGTATCAGTCCAATTTCCTGTATCAGTCCTCCTTCCTGTGTCAGTCCACCTTCCTGTGTCAGTCCACCTTCATGTGTCAGTCCTCCTTCCTGTATCAGTCCTCCTTCCTGTGTCAGTCCTCCTTCCTGTATCAGTCCACCTTCCTGTATAAGCAACTATGTTCATTTCAAAGCATACACAGAAGATGTTGAAGATGTAGACCATACACAGAAGATGTTGAAGATGTAGACCATACACAGAAGATGTTGAAAATGTAGACCATACACAGAAGATGTTGAAAATGTAGACCATACACAGAAGATGTTGAAGATGTAGACCATACACAGAAGATGTTGAAAATGTAGACCATACACAGAAGATGTTGAAGATGTAGACCATACACAGAAGATGTTGAAAATGTAGACCATACACAGAAGATGTTGAAAATGTAGACCATACACAGAAGATGTTGAAGCTGTAGACCATACACAGAAGATGTTGAAGATGTAGACCATACACAGAAGATGTTGAAGATGTAGACCATACACAGAAGATGTTGAAGATGTAGACCATACACAGAAGATGTTGAAGTGGTAGACCATACACAGAAGATGTTGAAGATGTAGACCATACACAGAAGATGTTGAAAATGTAGACCATACACAGAAGATGTTGAAGATGTAGACCATACACAGAAGATGCGTCTTTATTTGAATTGTTTTTAATGATAGAAAGGCATTATATTTAAGTTTATTTAAAGACAAATGTCCCAGTAGGTCTACAGCTTTGGAGCTTCAGGTAATCAGGTGCATAGTCTCAGCATTGTTTGTTTGCATTGCTTGTTTGTTCCCCCACCAGGTTTTTTTATATGGGGTATGTTTATAAACTTGTTGATGTTGGGCTGATGTGATGCTGAGCAATGGTGGGTCTTGAGATCCCGAATCAGCTATAACAGGCCAATATATCATGTTTATCAATACCGTACTGTATTTTAATGACGTGATAAAATTTACAAGAAATATTTTGACATTACAACATGAAACATGCCTTTCAGCATATAGCTATGTAAAAGCGGTAATACATGTATTACAGTATAGGTTGCCAGGGGTGTATTCACTAGGATTCAGTTGCAAAATGTTTAGTCTGTTGCGAAAAAGGGTTTGCAACAGAAACCGTTTACTCCAAACCGAAAACATTTTGCAATGAAAACAAGAGCTTCTATTGGACGAATACAGGTTTGCTCTGTTTGCTTCTGTTAAGTTCTTAAACAGTAAATGGTCTCCATTGCGAGACATAATGAATACACCCCAGGTTAGCAAACCCTTATGTAATAATTAATGCTGATCTGTTGCAGCTGGGTAGCATGTGTTAGTAACCATTACCGTCCAAGTAATTAAAACATGGAATAAGAAACAACCTGGCAAGAAAATAACATGTTTATGGGGCACTTGTTAAATTGGCCACATCCAAATCAAAGGAGTCTTAATCTGGATGCGGTGTGTGTTTTTCAGCAAGGTTGTCCCTTTGAGAATCTGAGTCGGCTCCCCTGGCAGATGGTCATGTAAAAGTGTGTGTGTGTGCCTGTGTGCGTGTGTGGTGTGTGTGGCGTGTGTGTGTGTGTGTGTGTGGTGTGTGTGTGTGTGGTGTGTGTGTGTGGTGTGTGTGTGTGTGTGTGTGTGTGTGTGTGTGTGTGTGTGTGTGTGTGGTGTGTGTGTGTGTGGTGTGTGTGTGTGTGTGTGTGTGTGTGTGTGTGGTGTGTGTGTGTGGTGTGTTAGGGGGTGCTGCTGTAGGATCTCCATAGTCCTCTTTACCATAAGGGTAAGAAGCTGATTAGTTGGCATATCCCCATGTTCTCTAGACTGTGATACCAATTGGCAAGTGAAGCTGTGGTTCGCCAACTCCCCCCTATTAAAGTGGTAGTTTATCTCCATAGAAGTCTCAGGGTTGAGACAATATGTTATTAAAGGTACTTTACCTGTATCAACAACTTGACGTTTGAAATCACCCAATAACCTGGTATGTACTTTCTAAGTCAATCTGGATAAGAGCTTCCGCTACATGACTAGTATTTAAATGTGAATGGATCCTTACGTCTTTCCTGGAAAAATCACAGATTTGTACATGATTGGAATTGTAGAGGTAAAAGGTTTCAATCCATTGCTTTGATTAATTTAACAACTAATTAAACAGTGCATATTCTGTTCTGGAATAGATTATTTAAAGTGTGGTTACAAGTGAATATGTGGTGAACATGTAGTGAATATGTGGTGAATATGTAGTGAACATGTAGTGAACATGTAGTGAACATGTACTGAACATGTAGTGAACATGTAGTGAGCATGCACTGAACATGTACTGAATATGTAGTGAACATGTAGTGAACATGTAGTTGTCGTGTCTTTACTATCATTAAATGAAGACTTTTAGTTTTTATCAAAGATACTCTGTAATTAGTATTACGCGATTAAACTGATTAATCATGTAACTGTTATTAACTAGGAAGTCGGGGCACCAAGGAAAATATTCAGATTACAAAGTTATAATTTTCAGAATATAACTTTTCAGATATTTTCATATCTGATCAATAGTCTTCTGAATTAATGAATAATTTATTTTACCTCACGTTAGTCTCATTCCAAACGTTGTGAATTGTTGGTTATCTGCACAAACCCAGTCTTCACTATGAATCATCCATACATCAATTGTCTTAACCACATGGTATGGTTAAAAGATTCAGCCATCTACTCACACCTTGGCCCTCTCGTTATCAAGGTAAGCTGGTCTGCAACCTTTGTCCTCTCGTAATTGAAGGAAACATGGTCTGTTGAGAAATTCTCAAAGTAGGGGTTTTATTCGGGAGAGCAGAAAAAGGCTGTCTCATGACTCCTGGTCCGAACTAGGCTCATGGGCGGTCCTCTGATTTAGTTAAACTCAAAAGGGAATTGGAGTTTCTTCTTTAAACAGTCCAAAATCACATTACACCATTTTACAAACAGTATCATCTTCACTCATTCATCTTATACAACAATTAGATGTAAAACTCATATCTGAGGCTATTATATAAACAGCGTTATGGTAATGTGGCCATATTGTCTCCCATGAGTTTCACAAAATTGTAACAAATGGA